>NC_064753.1:2056153-2343653 GCF_011397635.1 Epinephelus fuscoguttatus
CCATTCTGCTAGAAAGTCTGGGAGTTACAAAGTGAAAGTTCGGGACCCCAGGAGACATGTCTGCATGATTCGCTGCATAGAAGGGAGGCAACAAACTCTCCCTCACAGGTGACCAGCTGGGCAGTGGTAAGAGCTGATGTCGAATAGGAGATTTAATTATCTTAATCTTAATCTAGGACTCCTTAGATAAATATTTTGCGCATTCCTGCTCCCGATTTATCTTAACTTACTCTCTCTCTATCGCCAAATTAAATAACCCACATGAGGATTACTTCTTGTTTTAATCCATTTATACATACTGTTGATTTTGTGTTATTTCATATTATCCTCATTCATTTATTCAGTTGTTACCCATTTAGCTTAAATATATTTTCATTTATTGCCAAGTTGTTGTCTGTGGATATTTCTTTTGAGCAGGAATTAAGATCACTGTATGGAGAATTCATAACCCAGATACTGAGATTGATTCATTATTGATAAGCATGCTGACGAATAAATAGTTGGTTTACGGAGTTATTAATTTGATTAGTTGCTTCCCTCATTAGGAGGGTGGTGCCCCAAACTTTACTACGATTGTAAACATTCTCAAAAAGGTATTTCCCCTACAGCCCCAAAGCTGCATTGGGGACAGAGCGATAAGCGTCCTTTAAAACTGCGTACCAGTGGTCCACTGTGGTAGGGTCCCTGGTGGGGCATATTATATGCTGTTTTTATCTGAAAAGTTCGAGAGAGAGGTTTGCTCTGTTGAAATTCCCTAGGATGATGAGCAGGGAGTCTGGATGTTTTTTCTCCACATATGTGACCTGGTCAGCCAGGTGTTGTAAGGTGGTAGAGGTGGTGTGGAATGTAACACTGACCAGAACAAACGAGGAAAACTCCCACGGTGAATAAAACGGTTTACAGTTTATGATGAGAGTCTCTAAATGAGGGCTGTATGACTTCTTCAACACTGTGACATCTGTACACCAAACTTCGTTTATGTAGAAGCCTCCCTTCATTTTCCCCGAGAGCTCCATGATGCCGTCTGCTCGGAAAAGTTGGAATCCCGGCAGTTGTAATGCACTGTCCGGGATGTGTTCACTGAGCCAGGTTTCAGTGAAACACAGGGCGGCAGATCTGCTTAAGTCCGAGTTTTTATGAGTGAGGAGCAGCAACTCGTGCATCTTATTTGCCAGAGAGCAGACATTCGCCAAGTGTACAGACAGTCTCCATCTCTGGCGAATCCCAAGGAGAGCCGCTGTGCCTCCGATCAAATCTCTGCAAAACTCACTGGGTTGTTGAAAACCGGCAACAAGAGTTCCTCTCTGGTGAAGGTGACCAGAGAGGGGCAGCAGGAAGCTAAACAAACAGACAAAACCAGAAGAAGTACAAGAGAGCGAAGGCCTGAGGCGGCCAGCCATCCACGGCGCCATCTATCAATCTTGGAATATGGAAGTTGGAGCTCATCCAGGTTTTTATGTCTTTAAGGCATGTTTGAAGTTGAGTTAATTGATTCATTTCTTCTGGCTTTATTGATAGATATGATTGTGTATCATCCACATAACAATGGAAGTTTACAGAGTGATTTCTAATGATGTTACCTAAGGGAAGCATATATAAAGTGAATAGAATTGGTCAGAGCACAGAAGGTTGTGAAACTCCTAAACTCCTAAAGTATGTAAAGATAAATCGTCATGAACATGAACAAACTGAAATTGGACAGATAATTAGGATTTAAACCAGTTTAGTGCAGAACCTTTAAGACCAATTAGATGTTCCAGTCTCTGTAGCAGAATTGTGTCAAATGCAGCACTAAGATCTAATAAAAGTACAGAGACGAGTCCTTTGTCTGAAGCAATCAGAAGATCATTTGTAATTTTTACAAGGGCTGTCTCAGTGCTATGATGTGCTCTAAATCCTGACTGAAATTCCTTAAATAAATTAATATCATGGAGAAAGTCACACAGCTGGTTTGTGACTACTTCTTCATTGATCTTTGAAACAAAGGGAAGATTAGATATGGGTCTACAGTTGGCTAATACCTCAGGATCCAGGGCTTTTATAGAAGAGGTTTAATTATAGCAACCTTAAATGACTGTGGCACATAGCCTTTTAATAAAGATATACTGATCATGTCTAAGTGTTAACTAAAGGTTAGAGACACGTTGATGATTTCAATGAAGAAATCATTGAGGACAAGAGGTCATGAATTTTGCCTCTAATAGTTAAAATTTGGTCCTTAAAAAACTCACTAACTCACTAACTAAAATCATTACTGCTAAGGGCTAAATGAATACAAGGTTCAATAAAGCTGTGACTCTCTGAACATTATAACATTATGAACCTTGAGACTGTTAGTAATCAGATTACTGTAAACTCAATCATACATTTGCATAGTGCATAGGCAGACATGCCGACACATGCTTATACCAAATAAACTGATCAAACACACTTAAATATTACCTATTGCACCTATTTGCTAGCCAAATAATGATTTTAAATGGTGCATTTAACTATAGACTACGGTGAGTAACTATTTATTTTTTTTGTATTGCTTTGTTTGTTTGTTTTTTTTAGAAAAGCCTGGCTTTGTACTTTTTGCATGGACTAATTCTGCTCCACTCTTTTTGATTCAGCTCAGTTTTGTTGCTCCCCTCTCTGCTTAACTCCCATTGGTGCTCGTTAGGAAACAGGGTTGTTTGATCTATTCTTTCATTGCTGTTTGAACCTGAAGCATCACACTCTCCGAGGAGTACAGTCTGTCGACATGACTAGTTATTACACTGACAAACAAACAAACACTATTTCTTAGTGCAAGCTGCCATTATATGAACACATCAAACTGCTGCAATGCCAGTTTTGTAGTCTTTTTATTATGTTAGGCTATGCTGAAAAAAAAGTGTGCTCAGATTCATAAAGGGAGATTATAATATCTGCAGCGAGCTGGTTGTGCAGCATCTTTTGCTCTTGCAGAATGGATTCCTCCCCCATACTGGAGCGGGATGAGCAATAACACAAAAACGATCAGTTGTGCCTCAGTGGCTTAAGTACAATTAACAGCTATAATTGGTTTCCAGTTAAGGAGGTCAGTTTAGTATAAACACAAAAGAACATTTAGTTCTAAGAGTAAATAACTTCAAGGCCTTGGTAGTGATGCACTACAACTATGAAAATAATGTAGATGTATTGCATTTAAACAACTACATCTCATATCATCACATTGGCTGGAATGCCTTAACATTCACTGATGATGCACTCAAATCAAACATGGTACTTAATTCATCCCAGTAACCAGTGGAGGAGAGTAGCTGAGTACATTTACTCAGGTACTGTACATTTTTAGATACATTTTTAAATTTTTCCATGTTATGCAAATTTTTACTTCTCCACACATCTCTGAGGGAAATGTTGCACTTTTCACTATATTTACTTTAAAAAAAATTACTTTGCAGATTCATATTATGGATTCAATTTTTTTATATAGTTTTGAAGTTTATTGCTTCTTCTTTGTGCTTAGGCAAAAAGATAGAAAATACAGTCGAAGCTTACACACATTATTGCGAGAGCAATAATGCAGTTATTGTTCTAGCTTTTGTGTCGAAGCTTACACACTGCATTATTGCTCTAGCTTTTGTGTCTGACACAAAAGCTAGAGCAATAATGCAGTGTGTATGCTTCGACTATATTTGACTGTAAGAGGCAGACTGATGACACCGAGGTATTTCCACATCCAGGATTGAAGACAAACTTATTATCATCTTGTCCCTAAAACATCTCACTGGGGGGCAATGCTACAACAGATGCATGAGTGACCCTGTGTCACCACAGCCATGCCAACATAAATGTGAAAGGGAGTGATCAATTTTTTTATAATCAGCATAGTGTAATATACACCCTATGCAACCGTTCTATCTGTAAAATTTTGTATCGAGCACATTTGGATACTTGTTGTGTCTGTTAGGACAGACTACTCCGCAGTCCCTCTCCCACTGATGTTTGCTGGAACCTAGACTGTCTGAAGCAGCGAGGCACAATAACCCATACAACTCCTAAAATACTCTCCTTCCTAAGGCAATCAGACTCAATTCATTATCAAGTTCTCTACTGAGCCCCATGGACATATCCTTTGAGATGAGTGACCTTATGATTGATTTTGACTGTTGATATGGGAAAAATTCAACATCTGTTAAATTATACAACTTTTTCAACTCATTAAAGGGTACCATATCCCCATCCTTCACAATCTGCCCCATTCATTTATACCACGACACTGCCATATATTGTTTGTCAGTGGTCTGCCACCAGCACTTAGCCAGGGGTTATTCCAATATAGGGCATGATGGCAGAGATACCCCTTCAAAGGCTAAATGTTTTTGTACCAATTTAACTACCTAACAGGAAAATCATATTAAAGGATTATCAATTTTCAGGGTGATTTTAGGGTGAAAGCATAACGCTGATGAAGAGACAGACTTATATTCAGATAAAATCTTCTCTTTGATCCATTTCCAACTGCCAACTTCACTCTTGCATGAGTAGGCTCATGAATTCAAACTGTAATCAACAAAAAACATATTATCATAGTTTAGCCCACACAGCAGCACATGAACAGAATACTTACTCCATCAGTGTGTTATAAGCAAGTCACTTGGACACCAGAGACTACAGCTCATGTCCCACCTCCTACCAACAAACACCATTTGTTTCTTGTTACCATAAAGTGATTTTTTCCTGTGATTTTTTTGGTCCACTTGACATGCTGCTGTATTGTGCTATGGCCTATTGAAGTGCTGATTGAATTGAAAATGCTGATTATTCAATTTGCTATTTACGTGATAACGCCTGAACGCAACACAGGCTCCATTCCAGTTGAGTGTGTGTACAGCGGCATGTTTGACTGTCTAACAGCAGTCTTTTGATGGTCATTTACACACGGTCTATGACAATAACTATGTCAGGTAACCAATGTTGAGAACTTACTTTAAAAAAGTAACTAGTTATAGTTACTAGTTACTTACCCCAAAAAGTAACTCAGTTAGTAACTGAGTGTGTGCAAAGATGTTTTACACCACAACAAAATGTATGTACAAATGTAGGTATCATTATGATTCTGTATTTTTATTACTGTCATTATTTTTTCTGTTTTTTTGTGCTATGAGTCATGCTGGGTGGTGTCTTGTGATCACATGATCACCGAGACTCTTTAAATAGACACACCTGTACTCTATCACTTTTACCCTGAAGAAGACTATGTAAGTTGAAACGCATTGGCCATCCCTGTCGATTAAAGGATTTTTACTACATTTCAATCAGAGTGCCTCAGACTGCCTTTTTGGCTTCAGCCAGCTCCTTTATCGATCAGTTTCCTGTCTTGAAGAGCACCTGATTTTTCAACAAAATTTTTTAACAATCTTTACATATTTATATTTTGGCACACTTTGGTGAGTTGCTCCGTTCTACCACTTTCACTGTTGCAGACACGTTTTAGGGCTCTATACAGTTTTTTGGAGGATGTCAAACACCTTTTTCTTCACCAACGAACAAGGGAATGACTTTATTGTCAAAGACTCCTTATTCAACAGGGATCCATCACACACTATTGAGGCACAGGCTTCCTACAATGATTTGAAAAGACCAATGGAAAAAGACAAGAAATTAGAACTGCACACAATCACACTTTCCGACTACTGGAGAGAGAACATGATCCCTAGAGGTCTCAGAATCACTAAATTCTCCTCCTTTGGAAAAGACAATCCTGATTTTAAAAAGAAATAGGAGGCTATACTCAACAAGTGCTCTTTAGATTTAATACTGCTTTTAATTAAAGAAGCGAAAAAAGAGAGGATGGAGCTATGTCATCACATTGAGGAAGTCAAACAGAAGCTCTCGTCTGCGCGTGCGTCCTCAACAGCTGAGAGCAGTGAACTGATTGAATCAACAGAAAGGAAAATCCGTGAGAACACTGACAAGCTCCACAAAGCCCTGGCACAAACTAAAATTGAAAAGTTTAAACGTGACAAGCAGAACTACACAGAGGATACGGTTTATTCCTGGTCGCGCACATCAAACAGAAACAGGCGAACCCGCTCTGTGTCATTCAGCCTGCTGAGCAGCACCACTGCTAGCGAGGACGAGACGGAGACATCACATCCATCCACCTCCAGCCAGTCTTTTTTGGACAACGACAGGGACACTTCCCACAACAGAAGAAGAACAAAAAGACGAGGCGAGGCAGACCAAGGAGGAAGAGCAGCACGAGGATACCACCTTCGGACATGGCCACAGACCTAAACCAACAGACTGTTATCAAAATCTCAGGTACACCCCTTTCACCGGACTGTGTCAGAGTTTTGTCTAAAGGTCTCTTCTATGCCCCCACTTACGCCACTAACGCTTTCCAGACAAAGTAAGTTCTACCGTAATTTACATTTAAAAGCCTGGTATCACAATAAACAAGCTAACCCGACAGCCACATTACCTGTTGATGGTGCTAACCATGTGCCCTAACAGCCCCTTCAGACCCAGATCCACTTTTTTCCCGCTGAATAACAATGCCTGCCTAACTGCATTTACTAAGAAAGTAAACCATGATGTGGATAAATTGTTTCAATTAAACAGGAAAAAGACTCACTCCAACCTCAATCTGGGAGAAAGACATGCTCTACTGCTCTACTACTAATAATAATACAATTATTTCAGCAATTATTTTAAATACAATCATATTTTGTTTGGAATAATATTTATATGGAGCTACATTAGGGTCAAAACTTTTGTACTTGAAAAAATAAAATTTGAAACTGAAAATTCATGTATTGATCTTGGATTCTGAAAAATACAACAATGTATTCAAAATAAAAATAAGCGTATGAAACGTTTTTTCAGGTTAAATATAATTTTGATTCACTTTGGTAATTCTTTTGAATGAATAATTTATTTTCACTTTTCACTTCCATATGTATTTTAACATTTGAGGTCTTTCAGATTCAGATCTTATTTTTTACAGTTTCAAATCTTATTTTTTCACTTTCAAATCTTTTTTTTTCACTTTCAGAACTTTTTTTTGAGTTTCAAATCTGTGTTTTTGAGTTTCAGACTTTTGACCCTGATGTGGCGTGGGGGGCGTGGCATCAACTGAGAGGGGTGTGGAATCATGAGTGACAGTGCCTTCAGGGAACGTAGGAACTAAAAAAATTCTGACTCAACACTTATATACACCACATTCATTTAACTGGCAGTGTAAAAATTGATGCCAGTGACAAACTTCCATTTAGAAATCTGTTTTAGACAGTACTGAGCACCAATTGTGGATAAGAGCGATAAATTATGCCAGATTTTGCAGTTCAACAGCCACATTTTAAGTGCTGATATGTCCGATTTCCAAAAAAGATAAAAGATGCAATTAACATGCAGTTAATTTTTAACAAAGATTAAATAAGGTAAGCATCTTTATTTATTGGGCTACAGTTGCAACATGCAGATTACTATCAGGTCATTCAAAACAACTGAAAACCATGGACACAACAAATGTCATACTTACTCTTACATCAGTATGGTTAATTGTAACTATTTAAAGCCACTACAAGGAACTTTTACACTGCAAAAACAGCCCTACTAGAAATAAGCCAAATATTCTTACATTTGGCCAAATTATCTTGTTTTGAGCAAAGAAATCTGTCAATGGGGTAAGCAAATTTTGCTAAGCTAGAATTCTTAAAACTAGCCCATAAGTCTAGCTCCTTTAAGACAATAATGTGTCTTGAAACTAGAAAAACAGTCCAAAATTTAGACAAGTTTGCTTCTTACAAGCAAGGAAACAATATTATTTAAGAAATGTGAACTTAAAATAAGTGATCTGATTTCTTGACTTAACAGATTTTAAGATTTTTTTGCTTAATTTAAGAATTTACACCTTAATTAAGGTTTTCAGTTAGTTTAAAAAAAGGCTTACAATGTAATAGATTTTCTTAAAACAAAATTTTTTCTTTCTTGTTGCAGCTGGCTTTAAGAATTTATACCTGAACTCTAAGAATAATTAGCAAAAAAAAAAGCTTAGAATAAGACACAACTTCTAAAATAATCATACAAAAAACAAGCAACTTTGTCTTATATTAAAGCACCAGAAGCATTCCTGCTGTTTTGCTCTTTTATTAGAGCAATGAGAACAGCAGAAATAGGCAAAACTCCAGTCTATTCCAAAGGCATAATTTTTAACATCTTGGCTGCCACTCTCAGAAAGTGCATGTTTGTGTTATTGTAATGCAGTACTGTATAACATTGCCACTGCTAAAAAGGGCATATTTCAGTTATTTTAACTACTAACTACTAAACACTACTAAACACCGCCAAACTCTCAGAAAGTGCATGTTTGTGCTATTGTAACAGAGTACTGTATAACATTGCCACTGCACATTTCAGTTATTTTAACAGAGTACTACATAACATTGCCAAAAAGGGAATATTGCAGTTATTGAACAGTGTAATAATAGTACAACATCCAATGTCCAGCTGCATGCAAAATCAACAACATTCATGTTGCTGGTTCACATAGTTGCCCAGAAAAACAAGAACAAACAGATACATTAACATTTGACAACCATTTTCTTCATAAGAGACCAGAAGAAAACAACAGATGGACCCCGAGAGGAAGACTCACCCAATGAATGACTTCCACTCAGCAAGGGCTTTTTTATACAAGGGGGTTGAATCTTGGTCACGGATGGAATCTTGGAGAATTTGAGTTTGCAACACAGATAGCAGTGTGGAAATACACTTGGGGTAGGTGAGGTGGAAGGCATAATAATATGCCATGAGATAGAGCAGTCCCTCATAAAGGTCCTCCCTGTCAAATGTGGTCACTGGTGTGCTTCCCACAGCAATCATGCAGTTGTCTTCAGAGAGGAGCACAAATGGACAAGACAGAGGCCGCTGGCGCACGAGACAATCTGGGTCTTCAGAAGTCTACAAGACAAAAGACAGTGAAGAACATTAGAAAAAGACTGAAAAAATGTAATTAATTAAAATTTAAAAAAAAAAAAACTTCCTAGAGCCTCAAATAGTCAGATGAAAATTATCAAGATCCTAGATTCATGAATCCATCTAAATGAAATAAAAGTAACTTTTAAGTGCAAATTCAATATGCATCACAGCAAGTTCCAATCAGCGACAGACAACACATTTGTGAAAATGAGCTCAAAAGATGCAATGTTTAAAAATGTGGATATTATGCGACATCTTGAGGTCAGACTCTAGACTGACAGACTGACTTTCTAACCTTTCCACTTCGTGATGTATAACTACAACATAGAGCAAAAAATACTGCAGCCTTACCGTAAGGACATGGAATAGAGCCTCTCCGCTGGCGCCCAGCTTCTTAGGAGGTGCGGTGCTGGATGGGAAGAGCAGTGGTAGAACTCTGAACACAGCTGTGGCATGCTCCACTGGTTAGACAGAAAATGAACAGACAAGGTGTCACCATAAATAACTGTTTCTAATGTAATCTGAAAACTACACTGAACAAAAATATAAACGCAACACTTTTGTTTTTGCTCCCATTTTCATTTTCAGAAAACCAGTCAGTATCTGGTGTGACCACCATTTGCCTCACGCAGTGCAACACATCTCCTTCGCATAGAGTTGATCAGGTTGTTGATTGTGGCCTGTGGAATGTTGGTCCACTCCTCTTCAATGGCTGTGTGAAGTTGCTGGATATTGGCAGGAACTGGAACACGTTGTCGTATACGCTGATCCAGAGCATCCCAAACGTGCTCAATGGGTGACATGTCCAGTGAGTATGCTGGCCATGCAAGAACTGGGATGTTTTCAGCTTCCAGGAATTGTGTACAGATCCTTGCAACATGGGGCCGTGCATTATCATGCTGCAACATGGGTTGATGGTCGTGGATGAATGGCACAACAATGGGCCTCAGGATCTCGTCACGGTATCTCTGTGCATTCAAAATGCCATCAATAAAATGCACCTGTGTTCGTTGTCCATAACATATGTCTGTTACGACGACGAACTGCAGTCAGGTCGAGACCCCGACGAGGACGACAACCATGCAGATGAGGTTCCCTGAGACGGTTTCTGACAGTTTGTGCAGAAATACTTTGGTTATGCAAACCGATTGTTGCAGCAGCTGTCCGGGTGGCTGGTCTCAGATGATCTTGGAGGTGAACATGCTGGATGTGGAGGTCCTGGGCTGGTGTGGTTACAAGTGGTCTGCGGTTGTGAGGCTAGTTGGATGGACTGCCAAATTGTCTGAAACGCCTTTGGAGGTGGCTTATGGTAGAGAAATGAACATTCAATTCACGGGCTACAGCTCTGGTGGACATTCTTGCAGTCAGCATGCCAATTGCACGATCCCTCAAAACTAGCGACATCTGTGGCATTGTGCTGTGTGATAAAACTGAACATTTTTGAGTGGCCTTTTATTGTGGCCAGCCTAAGGCACACCTGTGCAATAATCATGCTGTCTAATCAGCATCTTGATATGCCACATCTGTGAGGTGGGATGGATTATCTCGGCAAAGGAGAAGTGCTCACTAACACAGATTTAGACAGATTTGTGAACAATATTTCTGTCTTTTGTGTGTATAGAAAATGTTTTAGATCTTTGAGTTCAGCTCATGAAAAATGGGAGCAAAAACAAAAGTGTTGCGTTTATATTTTTGTTCAGTGTATTAACTTAACAGATCAATGTACTGTCACCATACCTCCATTCAATGTTCGTGGGGGCTTCATGGCTTTCTTCATGACAGCATAAAACTGCACCTTTGAGTAGAAGCTTTCCCATCTTTCCTTCATCTCAGAGATGTATCGGGCATTGGAAGGTTGAACAATTCTCCGCAGTTCATCCAGAACCTAAAAAATCTATTGAAATGCAGAAAGGAAATTAATTGAAACCACAGACTGTCTGTTACTAGTCCTGGTCTTTGATGAGAGATAGCCATTCAAACATCAGTACTAATGTCTAAGAAATTGGAAAATCATGTCAAGGTGCCCCCAAATGTATACTAGGACAGCAAAAAAGCATTGAAGACTGGGCAAACCATAACTTACATGATCCACTTCTCTGAAACACAGGTAAGCCTCTAGAATTTTTGTTGGTCTGTCATGCTCCTTTAATGTATCTGAGTCAACGAAGCGTCTTCTTGCCTCAAACTCCAGATCCAGCACTTGGGTCACTGCAGCTTTGTTTGGCTTCTTGGACTTGTACATTTCTTTGAGAGTCCCCGTAGTGCCTTACCTGGGTTTTCTGGCTGTCGAAGAAGTCAACTGAACCAGCTGAAAGCATAAAGCAGGGGTGAGGGTGTTACAATTACAATCAGTTTTATTTATATTTTCAAGCAGATTTTTAATTAATTGCTGAGGTATGTTTGCAGTCAAAACTAAAAATAATGCAAGCAGATAATATTAAAAATTATAACACTAGAGGATAATGTCTAAAATATGACTGGGGGTAAATATTAGATTTACAAATTAACAAGTTGGGAGCTTGAGGAGTACCAGATTTATTCATTCATGTGTGTAACCTGTCACAATATGGCATGGAATACAAACATACCTAGAGAGAAATAAAAGCAGTTATGTTCACTTTTGTGACATGTTCCTCTACCCAAGCCCATAGATGCATACAGTGTATTAATGCAATACATACATGCTTCATCACTGCTATCCTGGTGTTGCACTGGGTTGCTGGCTCGGGAAGGTGATAGTATAATAGTTGATGCACTGGAATCTCCATCGTAGTCACTTGTTGCAACATCCGTATCCCCATCCTGTCGTGGCTTTTTGGAAGGAGGACCCTTAGCTTTCTTTGGACTTTTGACATTTGAAAGTCTCTTCATGAATTTTTTGGCAACATGCTCCTGTCAGATACAAAGAGGTAATATTGAGAGATGATCAGAAACCCAAGCTTACAACCTAAACATCAAACAAAGTGTAGTAGTAACCAAAGGCTACTTACCCACTCACCATCCCTTCCTTTTATCACTGGGTAGTACTCTACCAATCGCTTCGCCATGGTATTGACCTCATGTTTGCTGGGGTATCTGGTCTCCTCAGTGGCCCTGGCTATTGAAATCATATTTGTCATAGTGTTTCTTATGAGTCGGCAGAAGAGTTCCTTGGATAAGGGCTCAACACACTCTTTCCCCAGCCGTTTCTGCTCAAAGTAGGAGCGTCATGCTTGTTCTAGCTCACTGTCTGTGAAGACTATGTATTCTGGATTGGACATAGTCACAAACTTCGAAATGTTGGGCTCCTCTTTGTAAAGATCACTGCCTCCAGTGGTTGATGGTGGTTTCTCAGGTGTCTCCTCCTAAAATACAATGACACTGAACATTAATGCTTTAAAAGAAACTGCAAAAGCACATAAAACATACAGTGCCCTCCAAAAGTATTGGAACAGTGAGGCCAATTCCTTTATTTTTGTTGTAGACTGAAAATATTTGGGTTTGACATCAAAAGATGAATATAGGACAAGAGATCAACATTTCAGCTTTTATTTCCAGGTATTTACATCTGGATCTGATACACAACTTAGAAGACAGCACCTTTTGTTTGAACCCACCCATTTTTCATGAGAGCAAAATTATTGGAACATGTCACTGACAGGTGTGTTTTGTTGCCCAGGTGTCTCCCAATTACATTGATTATTCAAACAGTAAATAGCACTGAATGTCTGAGCTCAGTTTCAGATTGGGTACGATAGATTCTGCCTGTGCAGACTGCATTTAGAGGTGGAACCAACATGAAAACCAGAGAGCTGTCTATGGGTGAAAAAGAAGCAATTGTGAATCTGAGAGAAGATGGACAATCAATCAGAGCCATTGCACAAACATTGGCCATAGCCAGTACAACCATTTGGAATGTCCTGAAGAAGAAAGAAACCACTGGTGTACTAAGCAACAGACATCGAACAGGTAGACCAAGGAAAACATCAGCAGTTGATGACAGAAACATTGTGAGAGCTGTAAAGAAAGACCCTAAAACAACTGTTAGTGACATCAGCAACAACCTCCAGAGGGCAGGAGTGAAGGTATCACAATCTACTGTTCGCAGACTTCATGAACAAAAGTACAGAGGCTACACCAGAAGATGCAAACCACTCATTAGCAAGAAGAATAGGAAGGCCAGGCTGGAATTTGCCAAAAGGTACAGAGATGAGCCTCAAAAATTCTGGGAAAAAGTTTTATGGACTGATGAGACAAAGATTAACTTTTTCCAAAGTGACGGAAAGGCGAAAGTTTGGAGAAAGAAAGGATCTGCTCATGATCCCAAACATACAAGCTCATCTGTGAAACACGGTGGAGGTAATGTCATGGCTTGGGCTTGCATGGCTTCTTCTGGGACGGGCTCTTTCATCTTCATTGATGATGTAACACATGATGGCAGCAGCAAAATGAACTCAGAAGTCTACAGAAACATTTTGTCTGCTGATTTAAAGAAAGATGCAACCAAACTGATTGGGAGATCCTTCATCATGCAGCAAGATAACGACCCAAAACACACTGCCAAAACAACAAAGGAGTTCATCAGGGGCAAGAAGTGGAAGGTTTTAGACTGGCCAAGTCAGTCTCCAGACTTAAACCCAATAGAGCATGCATTTTACCTGCTGAAGAGGAGACTGAAGGGAGTAACCCCCCAAAACAAACAACAACTGAAAGAGGCTGCGGTGAAAGCCTTGAAAAGCATCACAAAAGAAGAATGCAAACGTTTGGTGATGTCAATGGGTCACAGGCTTGATGCAGTTATTGAAAGCAAAGGATTTGCAACTTAATATTAAGTCTCATTCACTTTAATCTATTTTAAGTTTATATGTTCCAATACTTTTGCTCACCTAAAAATTTTGTGTTCCATTACAAATAATGCTATCTTCTAAGTTGTGTATCAGATCCAGATGTAAATACCTGGAAATAAAAGCTGAAATGTTGATCTCTTGTCTCATATTCATCTTTTGATGTCAAACCCAAATGTTTTCAGTCTACAACAAAAGTAAAGGAATTGGACTCACTGTTCCAATACTTTTGGAGGGCACTGTAACAGAGTGTAGTCATGTGCAATACCACTAAAATGTTAAATTACAAATTCTGTACATTTAAGATCTGGCGATATCTGTATTCGTTTCAAGCCAAAACACAAGAAGATCAGGTTCATTCCTCTTAGGTATCTGCTAAAATTAAAAATGTTGTGACAGGTGTTTCACTAAATTGTACTACTTTATATTTTAGTGACACAATTTTGTCACACTGAAATAGAAAATAGTTTACTTTTTCATCTCGATTCACCACAAACCATAGAGCCTGACGCCTGAGGAAATTTTCAGGACCTGGAAACAGGTCTTTGATGTCATCTCGGGAAAGTGTAGGCAGCAAGTCCTCTCCAATATTTGCCTCTGCAACAGAGAAGTTTAAAATCACTTGATTAATTCAACCCTATGTTCCAAGCAAATTAGGGTACATTGCAGACTAATTTCTACATTGTGACACTTTCTGTACAATTAGCTTAGAATTCTGACATTTCACTCTTTCTTGTTACATGCGTATATGTATATATATCCATTGACAAAGTGTTTTGCCCCTAAAACGGGGAGGATTGTAATGAGAAACGATGAATACAACACACACAGCTTCCTCTTTTATATTAAACACAGTAAAACAAATCAAACACAACAACTAAATTCACACATTTTATGAATGAATACACAAAGTGTCAGAACCCAAGTTTCCATAACTACATGAACTACTTTAACATTTTTTTTTTTTTTTCATTTTTCCAATTCCTGTTTTAAGACTGCAGCTTATATGAAATACATTACAACCACTGATTTTAACCCGGGTTACTTGCAATTTATGTCAAACATAAGATATGTTTTATTTTAGTATTTCATCTGATAAATTAGCTTTTTTAGATAAAAAATTGTTTTAAACATTTTATAGAAGCTAATTCAAGCACTACTACTATACTACTAATACACACTTTCACCAACTTAAATGCCACAACAGTTGATTGTTGAGACGGCACAATGGCAGTAGATGGCGGTATTTTCTAAAAGCTTAAAACCTGTTATCAAAAAGCTAAAGGCTAAAACATTAACATATTTTGAATAGACGCTACCTAACAGCTTGTTTTAATTACATAAAGTGGCCACCCACACCTTAGGCTGCTGCTTGAGCCATTAACAATGACCTATTAAATCTAAAAACGTCTCACTAAAATTATTTTAAAATTTAGGATGGTTAGCGCCAGTTTTGCCACAACAAACGATGGCGGAAAACCAACGTCCCTGAAGGTCAAGTACCTTAAATGTGTAATGTTAACGTTCTATATTGAAACGCCTCATTCTACTTAATGAAAAGCCACCAAAAACAGTAAATGATATCACCAACATAACATAAGTAACTTAACGACAATCACCATATAAGACAACCGCATTCAGTGCCTAGCTGAGTAAGCTAACCTTACACATGTGCCAAGCTGTGTTAGCTAACATTAACGTTAACATTACACATGTGCCAAGCTGAGTTAGCTAACGTTAACCTTAACGTTACTGTGCATTCACACCAAAAGCGTCATGAGTGTCATAAGCGGCCGGCAGCCATTCATTTTCAATGTACGCTTGCTACGAAGGGCGTCTAGAGCGTCAGAGGCAGCGAGCAGCGCAATGTCAGCAACTGGAGCATCACGGTGAAGTTGAGAAAAGCTCAACTTTATGCAACTAAGCAGCAACGCCGCGGAAGCAGCATCGAGCAGCAGCCAATTGCAGACCATGAATATTCTAGGCGGGACAGTGAAAGAAAAAGAAAGAGAAGACGAAAATGGAGGAAAAATTGATTGTGGCAGTCTCCGATTTCCCGGAGCTATATGATGTGTCTCTGTTTATTTACAGAGACATCCAGAAGAGCTCCCGCTTATTTACCACCAACCCAATAAGTTCCCGCTTATTATTTACAACCAATTACATTTCTCTTGGTCCTACAAGTCATCCTGTGCACAGCTGATCAGCTAAACACATCTGCAGCGCAGCTTGAAAGCCCCGCCCCCTTGGCAAGCCCTGCCAGAGCTGCCAGGCAGCGCGATGCCAGCGACCTGAGCGACGGCTTGCGCTCATGACGCTTTTGGTGTTAATGCACAGTTACACGTGTGCCAAGCTGAGTTAGCTAACATTAACCTTAACGTTACACGTGTGCCAAGCTGAGTTAGCTAACGTTAACCTTAACGTTACACGTGTGCCAAGCTGAGTTAGCTAACGTTAACATTACACATGTGCCAAGCTGTGTTAGCTAATTAACCTTACACATGTACCAAGCTGAGTTAGCTAACCTTACACGTGTGCCAAGCTGTGTTAGCTAACGTTAAAATTACACATATGCCAAGCTGAGTTAGTTAACATTAACCTTAACGTTACACGTGTGCCAAGCTGAGTTAGCTAACGTTACAGACAAGACAGCAGAATGTAAAAACATAGCAACATACCTTTGAGTGTAGCAGTTGTAACTTTGTCCAGTTTATCCATAGTTTGATTTCCCTTACATCTAGCTACAGACTTAAATTGCTTAACTGTCAAGAAAGCAGCAGCAGTTGACGTGACTTTGAGAAACGCCGCCAGGTCTCTCTTTATTTTTTTTAACGGTCCACTACCCTCGGGAAGGCGGGGGGGGGGGGGGGGGCCGGACCGGCAGGGTGGTAAACTTTGCATTTCCCCATAACACATTTAAATACTTAAGACTGATAAATAAAACATAAATAATATTTATCTACGTGTATGTATTTCGTAGTAAATTATTATTCATGTATGCTGTTATAAGGCATATAATTATGAGAAGAAGCCCTTCATAGCACCTAATTACGGAGCCCGTAAAGGGACATGCAGAAAAGAAAAAAAAAACTTTGGTTTCCCGTGAGCACGAGAAACGTTTCTCGTGAGCACGAGATACTTATCTGGTGAGCACGAGAAATGTTTCTCGTGCTCACGGGAAACCGAAGGTAGCCTAATTGATTGTGGTTGTGCTCATTAAGCCTCCAGAATGGCAGCAGAGGTGGATTTGTTCTCTTTCCTCCAAACGCAGAATATACCAGATTGTGTCATCAACAAATTAAAAGATGATAAGGTGAACATAAATGTTAACTTTAGTCACAGCTTGTTTCTCTACCTGGTATGTTAATGTATTTTTTGACGTTTGCCTTGCTTCTTACAGATCGACATCAACGTCATAGGTGTTATAACAGATAAGAAGTTAGGACAGTATATCGTAAGATATGGGGACCGACTTGCACTCAGAGCATTTTGTCGTCAAAGAACTGTGACAAATGAAATGTCAGGGGGAGTGGAGACAGTGAAGTCTGCTCTCATGCAGAAAGTAAGAGACAGGCTTGCGGAACAACGAAAAACTCCTGCCAACAGAAACACAGAAGGCCCCGGTATTGGCAATAAACATGCAGTTAAAGTCACCCGGCGGATTGAAATGGGATGGCTCCACTTTGAGAGCGGCACTTATCACCAAATCAGGACAAGAAATGGAGGTGGAACACGGCACCTGTCGGTCCAGAAATCAGTAACTATGGGTGAACTGCTGGAGACGGGCAAATCCTTGTTTTTTCCAAATGGACATTCATCCAAAGGGCCGATGGAAGACTTCGAGTTTGATATTCGTGATTACAGTCACAATGCAGTATCCCCTGAAGTCACAGTGGGCCAGCTGTACGAGCAGACTAAACTACGAATGCTGCGCATCTACACAACCTCCAAAAAGACGTAATACAAGTTCTCTCTGATGCATCATCGGACTTCGAGCCCACAGATGAGAGGCCAGTTAAGGTAATTTATCTTTTGCCATATGATACGTGATATACTGTAGATACTGAATTCATATTTATTAATATTAAGGGTGAATTCTGGGGATTATGGACTAGCATGTATTTCAGATTTTAAAATAAAAATAACAGATGTGAGGCTCAGAAGTGATCCATAAGGTCTGTCTAGAAATAATTTAACTGTATAAACCTGGGAACAGTGTGTAACAGCTGACCTGTATAAATGTATAGTCGAACACGGAATATTAATTATAATCAAATCCTGGCCGATCCTGTCAATGAAGCTACCTCAGCACCGTGCATAAAGGCACACATCAGCCTCTTGCTCAGTTTGGAGACGCACGTATCAGCTACCTTGTTATGCTGCAGCCAGCTGTGGGCAACAAACAGAATATCAGTAGGCCTACTGATGTTTTTGTGAAATCCATACAGGTGTCATTGACACCTTAACAACAGTATTGTAAGATTAAGACATTAATCTAACATGTATCAAACTTGCCTGAGTCACATGAATAGCTGTATTTTGAAGGAAATTTCAGTAGATTATGTTATAGATGTAGAATATGTGGAGAGTTTGTGCACACTTCTGCTAATTAAAGACATTCAATGTATGTATGTCTGTATGTATGTATGTATGTAATGCATTTGCACTCTTTGCAGCGTTCATTATTGACCAGTCTGTGTTCTTAAATATAAGGGGGGGTGGGGGGGACACATCAGTCCTCAGTGATTGTACAGTACACATACTTTGAGGATAAATCTACTGTCTTAATTCAATGTCAAATTTATAATTAATTTAGGTCAAGAGATGTAAATACCATTTCCAAACATATTTGCTGCACTGTTCTCTCCACTTATGTGCATGTTCAGTCACAATAAGTTCAGAAGGACTTGTTTTGAACAGCTGGACAATCATGGCTGTATAAGTCTATAATTTGCTGATCTGCTGACTTCTGTATAGACTAGGACAATGCAGAGACGATCCTTGAGGAACAAAACCAGGAGATGTCATCACTTGAGGACTGGAACTGATCATCAAGTGGATCATCCAGAGAGCTCCTCTGATTTAGATCCAGCATCCAGTGGCTCAATGCAGGAAAACCATGAAAAAGTAAGCCCCAGTATTGCATTTTTATGTACCCAGTCTGTGATATACAGTATGGAACTTGTGTTGTATAGAGATTAATTCCTGCCAAAATGTTCAAACAAAACTTTTTAAAATTGAAACAAGAACTGATTAATCAAAAGTTACAGTTTGTAGTAACATTTAGGTTACATCTGCATGACACAGCAGCTATGTTTAAAATAAATCACAGGTGAAGTCTATGAGGACACAGACATGGGGTTTAAGAGACCATGATTGTTGCAAAACAAAACAACCAAATGTAAATCCATCTTAAATTTGAACTGCAGCTAAGATGATGACAGTGGGAAAAGGGTTTTGAGTTTAATGCTACATTAACTCAATATGCATATACCAAAAAAATCTGCTCAGGTGCAAGGCGTTTTAATCACACAAATGTGTTAATATACATGACGGCTTGGATAAGATGATGCAAAAACAAAGATTTTTATTTTTTTATTTAATTATCAACAGAGAGGAGAACCAATCAGCCAATCAAGATTAGCAACTCCTGAGATGAGTAACACAGAGTTCCTGCATCCCCCATCTTCGGATGATGTTGGCAGTCATACTTGGCAATCAACAAGCAGGCATGAATCTGAAGATGACTGTCTAATGCCTGTGTCAAATCAAGATGCAGACCAGTTATTAAGTGAGTCGGATTCCCCTCTTGCCCTTGCCATCCAAGCATCTCTTGAGGACTTTGAAGTACACTTTGGACCCGTTACTGGTGATGATGGTGATAATCAAGACTCCACCCTTCCCTGGAATCCACATGACTTGAACAGTATTCAGGTATAGTGTAGATCTAAGTTCTGTCAGTGCTGCAAAAACATTATTATTACTGCCATTATTTCTTTTAAAAAGTTTTTCCTATTCATTATTCTGTCTATAAAATACACAAAAACAGTGACAAAATGTCATCCCAAATTTTCTCACCCCACGCTGATGTTTTTGGATTACTTTTTCATCCAAACATTCCAAAACCAAAAGATATTCCATGTATTGTGATATAAAATAGAAAAGCAGAAAATCTAGAACCACAGCATAATCACTATTTTTGCATGTTAATTGATATATTGATTGTCAAAGTTCATTTTCTGTTCACTAAGTGATTAATTGATCAATAATCACACCTAACACACACCTCACACCTTTTTTTTTTTTTTTTTCATCTTTCAGCACTCTACACTGAATGATGGTCCTGTATCATCAAGCAGTCTTCCAGCATCACCAGACCCATTTCAAAAAGAACTTCTCCTTGTGAAATTAAGACGAGTAAACATAGTTGATGATGTCCTTAATGTCTTCATGGAACCAAAATTACTGAATGCTAATCTAAAATTTGAGTTTACAAATGAGAAAGCTATGGACAGTGATGGTGTGTCAAGAGAGGCATACTCCGCATTCTGGGAACATTTCTTGGAACAGTGTGAGGGGGAAGATAACCGAGTACCCAGACTACAGCCAGACTATTCTGAGAAGAAATGGCAAGCTCTTGGAAGAGTGTGGTTGAAAGGATACTTGGACCACAAAGTCATACCAATCAGACTGTCACCAGCTTTTATTCTTGCCTGTTGTCAAGGAGTTAGTTCAATGGATGAAGAACTCTTGATGATGTCATTTGCTAGATTTCTTTCAGAGAATGAGCGTGCATCACTTGAAAAAGCACTACAGGGCAACATTGATGAAAATGTTGAGGAGGACTTGATGTCTTCTCAAGAATCGGCTCACACTGCCTGCCCTCCAAAGACAACTTACAGGGTGCCATTTTAACAATGGCACACAAAGCTCTTCTTCAAGAGCCAAAGTTCATAATTGACTGTTTCCACTCCAGTATTCACAATGCTGTGCCAACACTCATAACCAAAGACAGCCTAATGGAGCTGTACGAATCTAAGAGGCCAACTAACAATAAAGTCGCCCAGATGATAAAGCCATCAACTGAAAGCCTAAATCCACAAGAGCAGACAGCTCTTAACCACCTGCTACGGTATGTGAGAAGCATCGACCAAAGAAAACTGGAGATCTTCTTGCGCTTCTGCACAGGATCCACTGTACTGTGCAAAGACACAATTGAAGTAATTTTTAATAGATTGTGTGGTTTAAGTCGCAGGCCTGTAGCACACACATGTGGAGCTGTTCTTGAGTTACCATGCACCTACAGCTCATAGAATTTCGTAAAGAGTTTGATAATGTCCTGTCTGGAGACTGCTTTACAATGGATATTGTGTAGTGAATGTAAGGGATCTTACACATGTCCCTCTTCAACTGAGATTGTTATGGCATTTGTCTGAAACAAACAGTTTCTGCAGATTTAAATTTGTTTACATTCAAAACACTTTATTTGTTCATTCATGTATTACAACTAAGAACACATTGCTGCATTACACTTAAAACTGAATCAAACAGTTTTAACATTTTTTGTTTTTCTTATTTTCTTACTGTAAATGATTTGGCTGTATTATGTGTCAGCACACTGAGTTTGAAATTTTGCTTAAGTCCAAAAGACAGTTTAAGTTTAATAATTTTGATAAGTCAGAAAGGTCTGCTTTCATAGGTGAACCTTTTTCACATTATCATGTGCATGTTTTATGTAATTGTTATTCAGAAACAAAATAATACCTGTTCTATGCACATATAGTACCATTTCAAATGGCTACTCATGGCTGTTTTTGTTGAAGCCTCATATGGTATACTGACAGTTACTGTCAAGAGCACAATATTCTTCAATAATATTCTTCAATAAAGATTCAATTCCTCTTTCATGTCCTGTCTTGTTGTTTTTCTTTGTTGTGGTTTTCTTCGTTTCCTGTTCTATGACAATGCTCCTCCTATATGCTGTACAACAAATGTAAGGGTGTCTACTTCGAGCACAAATTACTGAGAAGACCTAATACTCAAAATGTACAGTTCTGTGATTCACTGAATCTTACCTGAAGAGACAGGAGCAACTGAGACAGCCTAAATCCACATAAGAACTGCTCATATCCATGATAGGCACAACCTATGTGCCAAGTACCTTGAAAAACTGTGCGCAGGGGTACCAAGGAGAATGGGTGTTCTTTTAAAGGCAAAAGGTGGACACACTTAATATGGATTTAATTTTGTTTTTTCTCTTTACTGCACTTTTTATGAAGTTAATTGATTGATAAAAAACTATTTATAGCATTATTTTTGTAAGCGTCCTCACTTTACTTTTAGTGCCTGAAAATTTTGTACAGTACTGTTTCTTCTTTCTTGACAAGCAACTACTGGAAGATTCAATTGCCCCGCAATATCGCTGCAAACATTCTTAATGTCTGTGACATAGCATTGTTCTAGTGTAGTCAGTGTGCACATAGTGACAGATCAATCCTTTTTCCAAGGAGAAATAATCCAAAGTTCCAAATATAGTGCACAGAATACAGAATTCCTGGGAAAACATTACAACTTAACTGAGAATGTTTGGTGAATTAAGCATGGTGTACTGCAGAAGAATTGTCTAATCACGTGTTCAGTTTAGATGGATAGTAAATGTTGTTCCATCTCAAATTAGAGAGCGGATGTTATCTCATTCCTCAAATGCAGGTACAAATCCAATGCTTGATGAGCATCAGCTGGAAGATGCAGTTGTGACTCCACCATCAGAATGTTGCAGATGTTGTAGATGTCTGTGTCACATGGCACTGCTGGTCGAAATGTGCAGTTACTCTGACACAACTGTACATCAGCTCTGTCCACTGGGGAAATGCAGTCATCACTTGCGTAGAGTTCTGGGAACACGTACATGATTCGGGGTCGACCTCTGGGTACCGTGTCATTCTTCGATGGTCTGATGACATGTGAATCCCACACATGGATGGTCTCATCTAATTCGTCCTGGAAAAACGGTATATTAGAAAGTAAGAAAACAAGTAAATTGATGTGCAATTTGTCATTCTCATGTGGGCCTTAGATAAGTTATGAGATGACTTGAAATTGATCATGTTAAATGTTTTTGATAAAGTTAGAGAAAATATAGGAAATAAACAAAATATCAAAGAGCAGAGAGTTGGTGCGCAGCCGTTGCCATTCAGCACTGTGGGCAGCTCCGGAGCTGACATTGAAATGGACCGGCAGATCGGTGCGTGGCGCCTCCATGCTCAAAAAACACTGTTAGAGCCATTTTCGTTTTTTATTATGAATTATTATTGTAGGACACCACATTGATGACAGTGATTAAGACAGGTGGACATGATGAGACACATGAGTCTCATATAGTATTCACAACCCATTAGTCCGACCTCCCAAAAATCCGACCGCAGTAAAGTTACATTTCAGGGGGGACCAGGCAACTTTCCCCTTTCAGTAAACACAGAGCAGCGGTACCACTAAACTGCTGCAATGTCTCAATGCGCGGACTGTGAGGACAGTTGCGTTTATCTCATTGACGGAAAATCACATCATCTGCTATGCAACGTACATGCCCTTATTTGGATAAGGCACAGATACATTCTGGTATTCCCCACACACGGGAAGATGTTTTAAGTGGGGGGGGGGGGCGCTGCCAACTGAATGAATGAATGAATGAATGAATGAGTGACATCATTGTATTTTTTTCCTGCTGTATAGCGCACCGCACATCGCCACTCACTAGGCTGCTGACTGGCTGCCATAAGCTACACAAATAAAACATTAAGAAGTTCTAACAAATGCAAATTTTATTACACGTTTTCCATAAGGAGGCCAACAGTAGAATTCACCACATGACAAAAGCAGACAAGAAACTGTAGTTTGAGCGCTGCCCTTGGTGCTGAAGATGTCCCCGAGCCTGTTACAGGCAGCGGTTATAACAAAATCACTTTAAGCGCTGCCCTTGGTGCTGAAGATGCAAAAACAAACAAATGTCTATACTCCAAAACTCACTACCTCTGACATGACGAACCAAGACAGTGTACACAGATAAAAAACATCAGCAGAAAAACAGAAGTCCTGCAAACCAACAACAAGCGGCATCACCATGGCCAAATAATGTCGCATATCTGTAATAAAGAAATAAAAACAAGACAGCTGTTGGCAACTAACGCTGTTGCTGCTGCAGCTACTATTAGGCTACTACTGGGAAGCAAAGATTGTTTAACCTATAATTCCACATTATGTTGCCTTCTTTCCACAGCAAATAAATTATTTCCTTTTAACGAATGGCTCAGGGACATGCCGTCTAGCAAAGTTAAATATTTTCACCACCATTTTAGTTATGAAATAGCCTAACATATGATATTCAAGGTGCACGCACACACAAGCAGGATCTCACACACATAAAACGTGACTGGAATTAATAAACAAGCAGTAAATGCACAGTGGGGGTTGTTTGTTTTCTGTATCGGCGTGACGCGCTGTGTTATTGAGTGAATCGTCCGAGCCGGACGCGTGTTAATTTGAGTTTGATTTAATTTAATTACACTAAAGCTGTTGAGTTAAACTAACCATACGAGTCCTTTTCGTTTTTATACAATTTATTGCTGCATTTTGAAAGCAAAAAGAGTCAAATTTTTGGGGGGTTTCATGTTATATCAGGGGTTTCGGCTTGGCACCGTGAACCTGTGCCTCCCGTGACCTGTAAAAGTAGCATTGTGACATAAGCCTCAGTTTCTGTTGTTGGCGAATTGTTACAAGCTGATGAATTGGCTGGTCAAGGCTAGGCAAAACGTTAGTTCAGGTGAGATGACAGACAGATGGATGGTTTGTCTCTGACAAAATACTTTCTGTATATACATTTGTAGCTTACCTGAATTATACTCAAGAAGCAGAACTGAATTAGACTTCTGTCCAAATATGTACCATCGAACAAACCACGGTCCTTCAGGTCAGTAGAGAAAACGCTGAAAGTCTCTGACTTTAACATTCTCTGTGCCCCGGTCGCCTCTGACAATCCTTGGACAACCAACTAATCTCTGCACTGCCTCCATGTAGTAGCCTCCAATTATTTTTGGGTCACTGCTGGTAGTAAATGCATTCATCCAGGTAATTTTCCGGGAAAACCCGTCGATGCAGCCGTTAATACAGATACCAAATTGTTTCAGTTTGTCGTAAGAGTCCAAGTGCCAAATATAATTGGGCCCTTTTGCAAAATAGTTTCGGCGATGGAGCCGTCTCCTTAGTCTGAGTTCAACACCCCTTTGGTCAAGTTCTTTTAAAATTAAGCGTACTTCTTCTTTCTTGACGTGTAATCCATTCTCCTTGCATTTTGTGTACATCCACCTATATCCACAGAGCTGGCCAGATGTTTGTAACTGTTCATTAATGAAATCAACAACGCGATCCAAGGTGGTGTATCCCTTGCGCCGAAACAGACCACAAGATTTCAAAATTCGTTTTAAATGTCTTTCAGACACAACATGACGGTGACGACTTGCAAGTAAAGCAGCAATGTCCTTATGATGAAGTCCCAGGTCAAAATATAGCCGAATTAACTCCTGTACTGACATTCTCACACAAAAACAAAAACCTGAAATGCAGAGGATGGTCTTTAAAAAATAAATGTTTCTCGTCCTTCTCGTGAGCACGAGAAATGTCGTGCTCACGAAGAAGCCACTCTGAACACCTTGACAATGGAAGCAGCATCAAATCGTGGGGAGCGAGGACATCATCATCAAGAGGGTAAGGCTGCAACTAATGATTATTTTTTTATGAGTCGGTTTAATAACCTCACCATTAAAAATAGGAGAAAAAAGTAATACATATAAGGTTTGAATTGTACGGAGACCGGAATGTCACCTCCCAGTCTCCGTACAGTTGTTGTAGATGACCTGAAAAAATATGTATGGTGGTGGATAAACCATATTTTAGCCACCTAAAAAAACGCAAACTTATAAAATTGATGTCAATTTAACTGTAACGCCATATTAAGAATTTGTTTACTGATTTAACTTGCTGTCAGGCAGCCTTTTTCCATGAGGAATCTTAAGTTATATCGCTAGTTAATTCATTCGCTCCCGCGCACCAGAATTCATTGACAAAAACAGCAATTTTACCTCACAGCACACGGAAGGTGCTGGTCTACTCCTGCCTCAATCAGTAAGTTTAATTGTGTTTTGTGTGTGTTGTGTTTAAGTGTTATTTTGTGACTTCGGGGTTAGTTTGGATTTACCAAAGTCACGCAAACGAACCGATTGAGGCAGCAGTAGACCAGCAACTCCTGTGTTCTGCAAGGTTTTTGTCAAGGATGTAGCATTGTGTTATTTTTTTAATTTTGCAAATGTTGGTCTAACAAGAACAATAATCAAAAAGATGTTTGCCATTATTACTTGAAAATAAAAAATTTTATCATTATATAATCCTTATTGCAGTTCTACAAGAAGGGAACCCATGCCAGCTGCAGACAGAAACACCAGCAACTGTGGGCATACAGGTCAGCTGCTTCAATGATGGAGAACAGAGATCAACCACTGAATGATGCAGCAGTGGACATGAGAGTGCAGTCAGTGGGTGGTGCAATGATGGAGGATAACACAGTGCAACCCTGTCAAGAAGGTGTTGGTCCAGAACATTTTGGTGCTTTTGGTGATGTGTCAATGTACTCTGGCTTTGACGGTGGCCTTCATACGTCACCGAGGCACCCTTCGTTGCCCCAGATTAGTGATGATACTCCGAACATCCCAGTGGTTTGCATAAATGAAGTTTCAGATTGCTCCACACCTTACCAATCTGAGGTAAGTCTACTAATAGCATTCTTCAACATACAGGAACATGCAATTATTTTAATTTACACTGACAGTCCTACATTTGTTATCTTATTTTATTTTATTTTCAAAGGATGACTCCTGCCATCATGATCTGGCCAGACAAGCAACTGCCATTATGTTGACTGCAAGAGAAAAACACCATCTTTCACAGGTTTGTCTTTGCATGCAAGATTGTTCTTATTATTTTGACACGTTTATTTCATTTCTTAAATCTAATCATAGAAATGATTTAATATTTGCATTATTTCATAAAGTGTTGCAGCCTTCATTGTTCTTTCTCAAAGTTTTTCCTTGGTGGGGAGCCTGCATGGACATAAGGGCATCATTTATCGCTCATAAATCAATAATTTTTATTATTGTTATTAACTACCGCGATGTAATTTGTTGCCATTTCTGGTCTGTTTTTCAGAGTGGTGTGAATGATGTCTTGGCAGCAATGCAGCAGTACCAGGCTCTGCTGGTGACAAATCTGAAAAGTCAACTTCAAAAATTCTTTCAGCAACATCAAGAGTCATCAAGTTCTGGCAATGATAGATGAGCCACAGAAATACAGTAGTGCGTATTTATATGACATCAGAGATGGAGAACTCATGAAGTCACACCCTGTGTTTTCTGTCCGACCATCTGCTTTACAGATAATCCTTTACTCTGATGAAATTGAAATTCCCATCCCATGCCTCCAAAAATAAGTTGCTAATGGTTTATTATACACTGGGAAACATTAATCCTAAATATCAATCAAAACTACTTGCCATTGCGAAGAAGAGTGAGCTCTCTGAATGTGGTGTTGATGGAATCTTAGCAAGGTTGCATGAGGACTTAGTAAGGCTATATGACGGGGTTAAAATAAATACTGGGAATGCTGAACGTGAAATATTCGGAGCATTAGTTTCAATATGTGGAGACACTTTGGCTCAGCACGAACTTTGTGGATTTAAAGAGGGTGTTGGTTTTTCTTTTAGTAAATGCCGGCAGTGTGAATGTTCATTTGAGGACATGCAAATCTATTTTGATGAGGTTAACTTTGAGGGCAGGACAATAGAGAGACATGTCCGGCAGTGTAATGACATTGAGAAGGCCAGCACAGAGTATCAGTAGAAGAAGCAAATTGATAGATTTCCCAGCCTTTAACTTGATAAAACAAACACCACAAGATGTGATGCATATAATTCTTGAAGGGATTGCTCCATTAGAAATAAAGTGTGTGATGAAACAGTTAATTCTTTTGGGACAACTAGGCTTGGATGTCTTCAACACTGCATTAACTGGATTCCCCTACTCTCCAACTGATATTAGAGATAACCCAAGCCCTGTATCTTACAGTACATTAGCTTCCAGTGATAAGTAGTAGTCCAATAATAAGTTAATTTCGGCAGCACAATACTATTTGCTATGACAGAGATTACATGGCATATAAATATATATGTCACTAGTATGAAATATTACCTGGGTGATGTGATTGGACAACACAAAGCCTCACTTGATGCATTATAAAAGGTACACTGTTTCAGTGTGGTGCCTTCAGATGGACAGTCTATGTGATTGAAATGTTGTTTTTTGACTGATGTGCATCATGGACACTTTTGCATTATAACAATAATAAACCGGATGAATTCAATTATAATTTGTGTCATTTCATTTATTTCTTAAATTGAGAAGATGTGCAATTGGTCTTATTCTTAACATAAGTAAAACAAGCTTTTTCCTCTGCTCGGATTTCATGCAAACCATTGCTGTAGCTTGTTACTGGCAATTCTACCTTAATATTAGTGTAATATCTTATTAAGAAAAAGTTAGATATATTTTCTTAAAATTAGATTCTTTTTCTAATGCAAAACTTGCTTGGCAAGATTAGTTTTCTTTTTAGGCAAAAAATAGGAACGATTTCCCAGAAACAAGTTTTTTTTTTTACTTTCTTAAGAATCCTTTTTTGCAGTGTAACTGGATATGCAAAAGTCTCTCGTTTCTGCTGATGTCTGTGCGTGACCTACAACAGCAAATGAGACCATCAGTGTGAAGATAAGCTATTTCTATGTAGTGTATATCCATACCCTGAGGAAACTGTGTCCGGGTCCGCCGCAGGTCGCTTCCAGGGAGAAGGGTGTGTCTGCAGACCTGGAGACCGCAGATTCAGACCTGCAGATCTGGACCCGCAGTTCTAGACCCCTTGTATTTTGTGACAGCGCCCTCTATTTCATTGGAAGCCAACATACCATTACAACTACTGAATATGGCCGACGACGATCCGAGTGTGAGTATTGAATGTGAATCACATTATTTGTTTAAACTATTTTGTTGACTTGAATTACAGAGCGAACTTCATGTTTTACAGTGATACGTTTTAAATGATATGACTGTCTTTACCATGATAGTCTGAAAGGCACGTCAAATATGGGTTAAAGTAGTAGGTAATAGTTTAGCTTGTTAGCAATGAACTGTTTGAGCTGCACATTTTGTTTCATGAAACCGAAGCGCGATGACGAATAATTTTAGCATTGCTTTAAATTAAACATGAATAAATGATTAAAGCAATGAAGTGGATGATATGAGAAAAACATCTATAGGCTTACATTTTCATACAAGCGTGAAACTGTTTACATATTGGCAATTAGTGTACTTTATGCTAAAAGTTAATTTCGTATTCATGTATATCATGTAATACACCTACACACATTTTTCCTTTATTATTCATAATATTATATATCACATGTGTTTATATCACTACACTGATATTACTCTATAGCATATATTTAGAGATTTTGTGGATAGAAATTAAGCTCATCCAGCGCAGATGATCAGAAATGTATTTTTGTCTATTATTAGGTTTTGGCCTTGTTTATGTGTGTAAAACGGTTGAAAAATCTTAACTTTGACTAATTAGGGACTCTCTTTTTAAGGTGCACATAACAATCCAGAAAGGAAACCACAGTGAAGTGGAGGAGTTTTGTGGAGGATCGAAAGGCAGATGAGGAAGGAAGGGGCACTATTGTTAATATGTTGATATAATAATGTATTTGCTATGCTCCAGAATCTTCAGTATTTCAGTGTAGACTGTGATAGGTATTTAATTTTTTAAGAGTTTCTGTTTTCAATTTTGTGATATGTTTGATTTCTTTTTCTCTGCAGATCTCCTTGATGTGTGATGTAACCACTGCACACAATAAAACATTTCAAACCATTTCAGTATTTCACAGCCTTTGTTTCAAATTCCCACAACAAAAGTGAGCACTGGACACCCAAGACCAGACATTTCCTATTATATGTTGTAGCGGGTTTGATCAATGCAGTGCAAGTTTTTGGCGTGCTAGTCAGAGCAGTCTGATGAATATTAAGTAATAAAGAACTAAAATAGGCTAGTTGGATCAAACCATACAGAACAACCAGCAAACAATAATGATGCAGAACAGCACCCAGGCATAAATCAGCAATTAAATCTTGGTATTTTTATTCGGGTGTAATAAAATTTTAAAACTGTAAATTGTAGTAAAGCATTAAAAGTCCAACTTCTTTCAAACAGTGGTGTTTGGGTGAGATGCTGATTTAGTTGCAGTTATACAGCCGTCCAGTAGGGCACGAAAAACAAGGGGTCTAGAACTGCGGGTCCAGAACTGCGGGTGTGAATCTGCAGTCTCCGGGTCTGCAGAGACATACTATTGTGGCTTCCAGGACGGAGTGATCTCAGATGGCACACGTCATCTTACCTAGCTGCTTACATTTATAGTGACTCTAATAAATAATCGCTATTCCTCCTCCTCAACCCAGTGGCGTCGCCTGGCCTGGGCATCCGGGGCTTTAGCCCTTAACGTTTTTTCTTAAGCCCCGGATAATTCAACTTCAGAAGAAATAATGATAACTGTACATTAACGAGCCACTAAAGAAGTTGTAGTTTTCCATTTTCAGTGAATGCAACACAGGATGACGTCAAGACTGGTTAATCAGAGAGAGGGGTTGCGTGAAGCACTGTGTTTTATTGGCTGATAGCCTCGCGTCACCGGGCTCTTCCGGTATCTAAACCGTTGGCGCGCTGGAGGGAGACGTTTTAGCAACAACATTCAAGATCATGGATATAAGACGTTTTTTCAAAAACAAGGAGGCTGACTCAGCTGAGGCTCATGTCTCCGGGGAGCCGTTACCAGAAACAGGTAAATGAATAATTTAAATTCTGTTTATTCCTTCAAAATTATGTGAAACGTGTAGTGTTAGGGGGGTGTGCCGGCGGAGCTGCGGGACAGTCCTCCCCGTTGATAGACGCTCTTAGGCAGGCTGAGAATCCCTGAAGGCTCGGTACAGCTGGCGACTTTTCCCACACATAAATTCAGTGATATTTTTCTCACATAAGTTACCAAAGATACCGCACACAACTACGTAACTGTTGTTATGTCCTTCTAACGTTGCTGTGTGGGTTGAAGTGTTGGCCTTTTTCTTTTTATTGTGAAAGCTGAGCTTTCACAATAAAACTCCCGAGGACTTCCGAAGGGCTGACGCACCTCTATCTCATTTTGCCTTAAACTGACTCATGTAATGTGCATTTTTTTGGGGAAAATATGGCTCCTGATATAGTCTGTAGGCATCATCACTCAACTTTTTCACATGGTCTGGTGTTAAAAAAAAAATAAGCAAAAAAAATAAGCAAACTAAAAATCGCAAATCATGTAACCTCTAACATTTTTTAAAAATTGAGGGGGAATATGACTTGGCTTCAGTCAAAAATATTTACAAAATATTTATTTTTTTGGCTTTAATTCCTGTGTTATCTATAAGTGCATCATCCTGTTTCTATCAATATAATATAATTTTATTTTGACACATTTTGAAGTACATGTTGGCAGTATTTGGCTGTAGACAAGATGCAATAAGGCTCAAGAAAGCATAGAGCTTTTTTCCCAGGTAGGATCCCCTAGACTTCCCTATAAGATTCTGGGCTCAGCCCCCAATGTTCTCAGTCCCAAGAAACGCCCCTGCCTCAACCTGTTAAAATAGCAGCAATCATCGGGTAAAAGTTCTGTGAAAGCACTGGACTCACCAACAGTCTCAGTCACACAGAGAAAATCCAGTCCTCGGGAAGTCAGGAAATCCTTCAGGATAAACGCTTTGTTCGCTAGCGATCTAGCATTTACCAGCCCAATCCTGGCAGGAGCCGGCGGGACCACGGCGTTAGCTGTCCGGGGAGCCACACATAGAGGCTGCAGGTTGCGCAGATTCACCCCACGCCAGCGGGGACGAGTAGAGCAGGGGCCGCGGGGCCCACCTCATCCGGGCCGACGACAGGTACCAGCCAGGCGTCGACAGGGTCCAGCGAGTGCAGAGAAATAAAGAGGCGAGGCACCGCTCCATACTCAGTCCAAGAAGCCGTGGAAGTGCTCGCCAAACAGGCCTTCAGCCTTACCAGCCGACTGCTGCGTTTACCCCAGGGGCGGTGGCACTTACGCCGGAGAGGTGGAGCTGGGGCACGGCAGAGGTGAGCTGGGATCCCCGATAGGAGCGGGGGGCAAAGTTTTCCTGTCTTGTTGTTTCATTCATCCCCAAAACAAACACACGCGCGAGCCAGGTAAGCGTCTTTACGACAATATGCGCTAGAGCTCATGGGAAATTTACCGTATTTTCCGCACTATAAGGCGCATCGGATTATAAGGCGCACCTTCAATGAATGGCCTATTTTAAAACTGTTTTCATATATAGGGCGCACCGCATTATAAGGCGCATAGAATAGAAACTACTGTAGTGGCTGGGGTTGCGTTATGCATCCACTAGATGGAGCTGCGCTAAAGGGAATGTCAACAAAACAGTCAGATAAGTCAGTCAGTCAAACTTTATTAATAGAATACAAACCAACGTTCTGACAACTCCGTTCACTCCCAAAACAAGTTAGTGCATTCACAATACGGTACCGTACGTACCGGTAGTGGTGTGGGACTGGAATTCCCCTTTACCGTTTTTACCGCTGTTACTTCGGCGACGCCCCCTGACTACGGTAGCCATAATTAACCAATAGGCTATTGATCCATATATAAGGCGCATCGGATTATAAGGCGCACTGTCGGTTTTTGAGAAAATTAAAGGCTTTTAGGTGCGCCTTATAGTGCGGAAAATACAGTAGGCTTCATTCCGGCAAAACACTACCGCTTTTGTCCACAGGGTCGCCAAAATCAACTCAAAATTAAGGGGCTTTAAAGGGACATTGTGTAACATTTTAAGTTGTTTATTGGCAAAAAATGATGTCTGCATTCATAAATATGTCATCACTGGTGTACTATTATCTCCACCAATAATCTGATTTATATTCTCGTAAAAGGAGAATTTCGGATTTGTTTGTACATTGTGCGGGTAAGTCGTCTGTGGGGTTCCATTATGTTTCGCCATCTTGAGAATACACCCGCCAGCAAGGGACATACAGCACCGCCTTCGGCGTTTTCGTTGAGAGCCAGGCCAACACTGCTTGACTGAGGAGCCGAAGGAGAGGAGCAAGAGGCGCTTCGCTACTACCCTGGCAAATTTGAAACAAAGTCCCACTCTTTGAGCATAATGCAGGATCATGCACTAACAGCTGTTAGTGGCGCAGTAATGCAAGGAGAGGGATGAGGTGTGTGAGGTTGAGCCACTTGTCAGTTGTCAAAGGACAAGATGTGATTGGTTTGTTTCAGTTTACACCCCCCCCCCCAACAGTCCTACGTTGTAAACACAGCCAGCATGGTGAGGAGGGGGTTTGTCAACTCGCGTCGCGTGTGTCTGTGTAGGAGCCTGAATGAATACTCCATGTAGTATCGGATGACATGGTTTCATCAGTGTTATCATAGCTTTTTGGTACACAGCGGCTACAGTTGTTACAATACGTGTTTGAAACAGTGAGGCGCTAGAGTGCGCCATCTGTTTGAATGCAATATATGATTTCAACGTTAGATGGGAGAAATTCCTACACACTGTGGCTTTAAACTATTAAATGAATGTAATAATTAGATTGTCATATTGTCAGATGTATTCTATTATTTCAGGAACACAGGTAAACACAATATTACACTATTGTACTGGCAACATAAAGAAGTAGACTTGGAGTTCTCTTTTTTGTGAACAAGTTTTTATTCTAGATATCCGTATCAATCTCAGTAGAGTAGAGAAAAAATGGAAAAACAGTAAAATGATTTATTTGTTTGGTCTAAAAAATGTAAGAAAATGGTATAAAATGTCAACCACTGTTTGCCAAATCCCAAGATGCAGCCTAAAATGTCTTGTTTTGTCCCAAACAAACATCATTAAACAATACTGTTACATGTAGAAGTATATGATCTCAAACAGACACTTCTCATTAACATACCATGGAAATGAACTGTATTTTCCGTATGGTTTTTCAGGTGCTTCTGGATCACGCTCTCATTTGTGGTTTTAAATTTAGGGCAGAGAGGACGCCCAAACTCGGATGGTGAAAGGGTTGTGTGCCCCAGACTGGCTTCGTCACTCAAAATAGAGGGGTGCATCTGAAAAAAGGAGAAGTCAATCAACATTGATAGCTGGAAAACATACTGAACATCAACCATTACCAATCTAAAGGACTCATGGTGGAGGAGGCACTACAGCTATTTATGTATCCACATGTGTATGTGTATTAAGTGCTCTGATGCATTACTAAAACATAATACAAATGTATATTTTTGCAGACACTGGGGGTTATGTATACGTTATTTATCTGACCCGGTTAACCCTCGGGGGTCGCTCATGTCGTATACCACATGATACGACTCTCGTTACTATTTTTAGAATATGTATGATGTATAGAACTTGATTGAGCAGTACGGGGTTGAGGTTATACAAGCATTAATACACAAGGACACCAGGCAAACCAAAAATTGGAGGAAAAAAAATGGCTTGTGTGCAGTGAGTGTGTGCACAGATGTTTTACACCACAACACACCAAAAAGCAGAGGAACAAATATCAACCCCGCTGCAAACTACACATCTAAATTAACCAGCACATTAAGCGAGGGCAGTAATAGTCTCTGACCAACATTAACAGTCTTTACACCCAGACACTGATGATAGGGAGCACAACAGACCTTGAGCAGCTAATGTTAAGTTAATACCAATCATGCCCTCGTTTTTACACAACAAATGTAGCTAAACCCACCATCCAGTGGCAGTAATTTGTGCCTGCCAAGATTCCCCACATAGACGTCCCCCTAATGATCCGATATATTACATAGAATTGCATCTTAGAAGAAGATAACGCACGTGTTAAAAGATAATGAAGATGACAGCGCATGTAAACGCAGCGGCTTGGTACTCTATGCTAGTGCTAGCTACTAGCTAGTACTGCTAGTGCTAAGTACCAAACAGAATTTCGTTGTACAATGTACAATGACAATAAAGTTGTCTAATTCTAATAATTAAAAGACTCATGCCCTTAGCGTTCTTTCTCTTACTTGTGCGTATATTGTTCGCAATCTTCTCTTAGTCTTTGTCTTCTCCGTCGTTGTTGTCTTCTTCTTCTTCTTCTTCTTCTTCTTTGGCAAATAATACACAGACCAACTTCCGCTGTGACTTCCGGTATGGACTGTGGATATCCATTCCATCCCTTGTCCGCCATCTTGTCTGCAGCTGGGTCCCTCTCAATTGCCTGGACACCCCCCTAGAACTGTATGTAATGAAACTCAACACTGAATATGTTTAATGAATGAAACTGACACTTAATAGAATAAATCATTATTATAAAACATTGTACAATTATCTACACTAGTTAAAGAACCTCCATTAATCTCGCAATTTAAATGTGAAAAGTCTCATTGACTGACGTCACCTGTGTGTATGCGGAGCAGAGGGGTGGAGGGAGTGGAGCTGTGGAAACATCCTGCAGTTCAACGTACTATCATGAGTTTAAATAACTTATTAGACTGATAGAGAAAGGTGACGTTTACAGTGCAAGCCCCAATAAGCAACACCACTTTCGAAACAAGCCCAAAGAAACGCAACCTACCCCAAAGTCACGGACCTGACAACCCTGCTTGTGTGCCTGCCTCTGAAAACAGGCAGGCACCCACCCATTTTATTGTGAGTAACGCCAATGGCGTTATAACGGGGGAGATAGTAACTTTTTTGAGTACTCGTTACTGAAAAAAGTAGTGCTGTTATTAACGCCTTTTATTTATAACCCCGTTATTCCCATCACTGCAGGTAACAAACTGCATCGGACTCGGGTTGGGTTCAGATTTAAAAATCAGAAAGTCTGTCAGGTACGAGCCAGGCTCGGCTATAATTGTCTCAGACTCAGGTCAGGTTCAGTCAGGAAAATGTGTCCCGAGCCACGCTCCAGTGTGCTCACCTGTGAGTGCGGACACGTGTCTGTGTGTGTGTGTGTGTGTGTGTGTGTACAGAGAGCAGAAGAGAATTGTAAACACGAAATGACATGTTGTCGTGTAAATAAGATAAAAAACATGGCTATGCAGTGTTGGGCAAGCTACTTGGAAAGTGTAGTGAGCTAAGCTACTAGTTACTCTAATATTAAATGAAGCTTCACTACATCAAAGCTATCACCCTCAGAAATGTAGCAAGCTAAGCTACAGCAAAATGAAAGTAACTAGTGCAACTACATCCAAGCTTTTTACTAAATTGAACCAACTTTGTGCCAAGTCAGTGTTATCTTACTCAAACCACAACAGCAAGAATGAAGACCTGCTTCAAACAGTCACAACACGGTCAAAAACGTACATGCGTGTGTGTATGTGTGTGTATACTGTAAAAACTCAAAATCTTACCAAGAATATTTATTTCTAGTCAAAACAAATTTCATTACAACTGAAATAAGACTCATCACCTAAAAAGTAACTTGTTTTTAGACAATTTTCACTTGTTTCAGGAAGATTTTCACTTGAAATAAGTAGAAAAAAAATCTGTCAATGGAGCAAGTTTTTTTTTTCTTATTGCAAGCAAAAAAACCCAACTTGCTCCATGGGCAGATTTTCATACTTATTTCAAATGAAAATTTGCTTGAAACAAGTATTTTTTTTTAAGTGTAAAGAGATTTGTTTTGACTAGAAATGAGGCTAGTAAACACATTTTAGTAAACACATTTTATAGTGAGCAGCATACACATGTATGTCCCCTACAAATCCCAACCGTGTTTACAAAGTTTGAATGAACAAGACGGACGCAAAGGAAACAGAGGCTGCGCATTGATCCTTTTGCCTCTGTCTGCAGGAACGCATATAAATCCCATTCATGATGGGGTCAAATGGATTATGTGCATTATTAACCACAAAACAAGCAAATACTTCATCTTAATGGCATATAACACTCATTATGCTTCAGCTGAATCCTCAAAGCAAATGACCATGTTAAATTGAAATTAGACCTAGTTTATCACGTTAAATGTCCGAAATTGTATGAAATTGCTCCAATGCATTAAACCAATCTTTGTGCATAATCACACAGCCTGATATGCCCTGCAAACACGGTGGGACTGCTGTACAGACCGTTGGTCTTTCTTACCCTAACCCTGGTTATTTTCTGAAACCACAGAGCAAAGAAATGTCTTTTTTTTCCCCCGGTCTGCTGTCAGCAGAGAGCGGTGGCTGCAGCGGAGATTTCAGCACCACGGACGGCGCACGTATAAAGACTTGACAAGCGTCTCCTCTAAATGTGTTTGCTGCTAGCGAAATTATACATAATAAATGAAGACAGTGACATATTTTCAATAAAAAACAATGAGTTGAACGTTCATTTCAAGCTTTTGTAGTACGAGTTTCAGAATTGTGCGAGTGCGGCCGGAGAGCGGGCGGCAATGTTTGATGCAGGAAACTCGATATGGACTTGAAAATCAATTTTGGAGTGGGGGTGGTTCAGAACGGCGGGGTTTTGGAATGGAGTGACTCTGTGTGGTAGCGGTGACAGTTTTATTTCAGTCCATAACAGAAATCCCCGTCTCGTTTGAGCTTCAGAAATGATTTTGGAAATGTAGCTTGTGTGGACGCTACCACGCTAAGGGATCAATAAAAGAGCTTAACTACTGAGAAGTTAATTGATTCAGAAAACAGCAACGCTACCACCAAGCTACTGAGAAATGTAGTTAAACTACAAACGTCCGCTACTGTAGTGACGCTACTGCCCAACACTGTGGCTATGTCTGTTTGTTTAATAAAAGGACAAGGTATAGACCTGTTCTATAGGAAAGGTAACCTTAAATGACTTCTGTTGTGATCTGGTGCTATATAGAAAATTAATTTAACTTGACCTTCAAGTGGGGGTGGGGCACCACCCTAATATAACGGTAGGGGAAACACTGAGCTGCTCTCAGCGTCAGGTATTGCTGCTGATGTTTACACTGGAGTTAGTTGAAAGCCTATCTCATTCATAAAGGATGCCTTTGGCGTCTATGTCACACACCGAGGGGCATAATAAAGCGTCATTATTTGCCGACCTGTTGATGACCTAAACTGTTCTGTCGGCTCAGGAGGTAGAGCAAGTCATCCTCTAATCGAAAGATCAGCGGTACGATCCCTGGCTCCTCTCGTCTGCATCCTGAAGTATCCTTGAGCAAGATACTGAACCCTGAGGTCCCGATGGCTGATTCATCAGTGTGAGAGTGTGTTAAAAACTGAGGAGCAGGAGGAATCTTATAGTAGCCTCAGCAAGAGTGCAATGGGTGAATGTGACTCATAGCGTAGAAAAGCACTTTGAGTGGTTGGATGACTAGAAAGGCACTATACAAGTGCAGGTCCATTTACCATTTACCATTTAATGAGAATGTGTTGGTTATACCAAGGCTGATACTAGTGGTTACCAAGGATATCAAATGAAAATTAAAATAGTGAGCAAAAACAAGAAAAGAAGAGTAAAAGCCTTTTGGGTAATAAAGAAAAAGTGGCTAACATTTTTATGCAATTTCTAAGTCATCCAAATTGGTCACACGTATGATAATATTTAGTTTATGAAAATAATGTTGTACTTCCTGTCTCCACAGGTAGTTTGCCCAATCTACCATATTCCTCATTACTGTAAATGTTACAGTGATACTGTTTCGCTGCAGCCTGCTCCCTTTACTGTTCCGTCAGATCAGCCGACCAATTACCGAAAAGATGCTGATTTTTTGCTATCTAGTAAAAAAACTTATGCAAACAACATACCCATAGTTTAAAGCTCTTTAAAAAGCTAACTCTCTCCTCTGAGATCTATTTCGGTTTACAGTAAATAGCTAGACTTCCTGTCATAATCAATACAATTGCTGGAGATTCTTAGATGAGGGGTGAAATGTCTTTTAGGCTAAAACAGAGGATCCAGCTGCTTTGCACTACCCACTTCATTACTTTTTAATGAGGAGACTAGGGAGCAATTGCAGGCAGGGGTGGGAGAAAAACATTGATTTTAAAGGTGCATCGTGATTCTCTTTTGAATGATTACATTTTAAGGCAGAGAGGAGAGGCCAATAATCAGACATTTTTTTATTTGACTTAAAAAGGTGCCAAAGGTCACCATACAGAGCATAAAATAACATACAGAGCAAGGTACATGAAGTCGCAAACACATATTGAATTTGATGCCTAAAACATGTTTCAAAAAAGTTGTGATGGTGCATCAGAAGACTGGGAAAGTTGTGGAATGCTCAAAAAACACCTGAAACATTCCACAGGTAAACAGATTACTTAGTGCCAGGTAATAGGATCATGATTCCATCGAAAGGTTCAGATGTTCAGAATCAAGAATGGGGCAAGGTTCACCACTTTGTGGAGAACTGCATGAGCAAGTAATGCAACAGTTTAAGAACAATATTTCTCTCTATTTTTTTCTATTTTCTCTTATTTATGGATTTCACCATCAATAATCTTCAATCTACAAACAATATCAAAAGATTCAGAGACTCTGGAGAAATCTCTGCACATAAGGGACGAGGCTGAAAACCAACATTGAATGGCCATGACCTTTGACTGTCAGGCGGCACTGCATTAAGAACTAACATGATTGTATAAAGGATATTACTACATTGACTCAGGAACACTTTGGAAAACCACTGTCAGTAAAGTTCAACGCTGCATCGATGAATGCAAGTTAAGACTATGCAAAGTGAAGGCCATTTATCAACATTTCAAATTGTTTTTGGAAATCATGAGCGTCGTGTCCTCCGGGCTAAAGAGGAAAACGACCATCCAGGCTGTTGCCAGCTCAAAGTTCAAAGCCAGCATCTGTGATGGTATGGAGGTGTGTTAGGTGACCTGCCTGCAGTCCAGACCTGCCTCCCATTTAACATGTGTGGGACATTATGAAGTGCAAAATAAGACAATAGACTGTTGAGCAACTGAAGTCTTATATCAAACAAGAATGGGAAAGAATTTCCCTTACAAAACTTCAACTTCAATTAGTGTACTCAGTTCCCAAACACTTACTGCTTGTTGTTAACAGAAAAGGTGATTTCACAGAGTGGTAAACATGCTCCTGTCCAAAATTTTTTTTAACATGTTGCAGGCATCAAATTTTGAATGAGTACATGTTTACACAATACAATAAATTTTATCATTGCGGACATTAAATATCTTGTCTTTGTACTGTATTCAGTTGAATGTAGGTCAGAAAGTGTCCAAACTTTTCTAAAATTGAGGTTGTACTTTAATTTGGATCATTATAAATGCACTATTTTTCAAAACAGCAAGTAGTCACATAATAAGAGAAAAAATCATATAGAAATGGAAAATTCTGTTGCATCAATAATCGTTTTATAAGTCCATCGTAGTATTGTGAATTGAAATTGTGAGGTGCCTCGATATTTAAGCCACCAGTTCCTCCTCTAAATACTGTGGCACATCTTTCACAACAGTCATATTCATCTCATGTATAAACTGGTGTTCACTGAAAGGCAGCTCCTCTGGGTCTGGTATCTCTGTTCATGTGAGTCCATGTGTTGTGAGGGGGCTGACAGCTCCACCTGTGTGTCAGCTTCCTGTTGGGTCATTAGAGGAGGACAACGAGACAATGAGAGCACTTGTCTCTGCTATAAAAAAAGACACAATAATACCTCCTCAACTGGGAGTGGTCTGGTTAAATGACTCAAACACAGGACAGGGATTGTTTGTGTGTGTTTTGTTTTTTGAAGCCCAGTGTGTGTCTTTGTGATATGTAAATATAATATGTGATATGTGATATGTAATATAATATTCAGGGCCACCAATTAAATCACGGTTGTGCCCTCCCTGAATTTGTTAATTGGTGTGATGATAGCTTCCTCGACCTAAATGTGTCAGAAACCAAAGAAATGATCATAGATTTCAGGAAATCCAGTGTCAACCCCAAACCAAGCACTATCAATGGTGAAGAGGTACAAATAGTCAATCAATCAATCAATCAATTTTATTTATAAAGCCCAATATCACAAATCACAATTTGCCTCACAGGGCTTTACAGCATATGACATCCCTCTGTCCTTTGGACCCTCACAGCGGATAAGGAAAAACTCCCCAAAAAAACCTTTAACGGGGAAAAAAACGGTAGAAACCTCAGGAAGAGCAACTGAGGAGGGATCCCTCTTCCAGGACGGACATGTGCAATAGATGTCGTACAGAACAGCATAATAAATTAACAGTAATCCGTATGACACAATGAGACAGAAAAAGAGAGAGAGAGAGACAGAGAGAGAGAGAGATGCAGGACAGACGGTAATGACAGTAGCTTACAACAACATTAATGAAAGTAATAATATTATAATTATAGTTCTGGCTACTGTGATGCAATATGTTGAAAGTATGTATTAATATCTGACAGTATACATATGTGACAATAATTATATGTGTATAATAACAGTAGAAGTATGACTAATGATGACAGCAGCAGCAGGAGGCATCTGGCAGGACCACGGCAGCAGCACAACCACACGTCACACTATCCAGGCACCGCTGCAATATAAGTTAATCCGAGAGACAGTGGAGCACAAAGGCTCCGGAGAAGAAGCCAAATTAGTGACATCCAGAATGGCTGAGTTAGCAAGATGCAGTAATAGGATACGAGAGAGAGAGAGAGAGAGAGAGAGAGAGAGAGAAGGTGCTCAGTGTATTATGGGGGTCCTCCGACAGACTAGGCCTAAGTCAGCCTAACTAGGGGCTGGTACAGGGCAAGCCTGAGCCAGCCCTAACTATAAGCTTTATCAAAGAGGAAAGTCTTAAGTCTAGTATTAAATGTGAAGACGGTGTCTGCCTCCCGGACCGTAACAGGAAGATGATTCCACAGGAGAGGAGCCTGATAGCTGAAGGCTCTGGCTCCTGATCTACTTTTGGAGACTTTAGGGACCACGAGTAACCCTGCGTTCTCACAGTGCAGTGCTCTGGTGGGATAATAAGGCACTATGAGCTCTCTAAGATATGATGGAGCTTGACCATTTAGAGCTTTATAAGTTAATAGTAGAATTTTAAATTCAATTCTGGATTTTACAGGGAGCCAGTGCAGAAAAGCTAAAACAGGAGAAATATGATCTCGTTTCTTAGTTCCTGTTAGTACACGTGCTGCTGCATTCTGAATTAGCTGGAGAGTTTTTAAGGACTTACTAGAGCTACCTGATAATAGAGAGTTACAGTAATCCAGCCTTGAGGTAACAAAAGCATGGACCAATTTTTCTGCATCTTTTCGGGTCAGGATAGGCCTAATTTTCGCAATATTACGCAGATAAAAAATGCAGTCCGTGAGGTTTGTTTTAAATGAGAATTAAAAGACAAATCTTGATCAAATGTTACTCCAAGGTTTCTTACGGTAGTGCTAGAGGCCAGAACAATGCCATCTAGAGAAACTATGTCATCAGATAAAGAGTCTCTGAGTTGTTTGGGGCCAAGAACAATAACTTCAGTTTTGTCTGAATTTAACATCAAGAAATTGGTGCTCATCCAGGTTTTATGTCTTTAAGGCGGTTATGGAGTTTAGTTAATTGATTACTTTCTTCTGGCTTCATAGATAAGTACAACTGTGTATCATCCGCATAACAATGGAAATTTACAGAGTGATTTCTAATGATGTTACCTAAAGGAAGCATATATAGAGTAAATAGGATTGGTCCAAGCACAGAACCTTGCGGAACTCCAAAACAAACTTTAGTACGTAAGGATGATTCAGTATGAACGTGAACAAACTGAAAATGATCAGATAAATAAGATTTAAACCAGCTTAGTGCAGAACCTTTTAGGCCAATTAAGTGTTCCAGTCTCTGTAGCAGAATTTGATGGTCAGTTGTGTCAAACGCCGCACTAAGATCTAATAAAACAAATACAGAGATGAGTCCTTTGTCAGAAGCAATCAGAAGGTCATTTGTAATTTTAACTAGTGCTGTCTCAGTGCTATGATGCACTCTAAATCCTGACTGAAATTCCTCAAATAAATTATTATCATGGAGAAAATCACACAGCTGGTCTGCGACTACTTTCTCAAGGATCTTTGAAAGAAAGGGAAGATTAGATATTGGTCTATAGTTGGCTAACACCTCTGGATCCAGGGTGGGCTTTTTTAGTAGAGGTTTAATTACAGCTACCTTAAAAGACTGTGGTACATAGCCTGTTAATAAGGATATATTGATCATATCTAATATATGAGTGTTAACTAAAGGTAAGACCTCCTTAAGTAGCCTAGTTGGGATGGGGTCTAAGAGACACAATGATTTAGATGAAGAAGTCATTGCGGTCAGTTGTTGAAGAGAAATTGGGGAGAAGCAATCTAAATATATATTAGGTCTTACAGTTGTGTTTGAGGTTAGATAGGTACTATCTGAGGACAGGAGGTCCTGAATTTTGCCTCGAATAGTTAGAATTTTGTCATTAAAAAAGCTCATAAAATCATTACTGCTAAGGGCTAAAGGAATACAAGGCTCAATAGAGCTCTGACTCTCAGTCAGTCTGGCTACAGTGCTGAAAAGAAACCTGGGGTTGTTCTTGTTTTCTTCTATTAGTGCTGAGTAATAGTTTGCTCTGGCATTGCGGAGGCCCCTCTTATACGTTTTGAGACTGTCTGCCCAGATTAAACAAGATTCTTCCAGTTTGGTTAATCGCCAATTCCTTTCAAATTTTCGCGATATTTGTTTTAACTTACGGGTTTGAGAGTTATACCAAGGAGCGACCTTTCTTTGCTTTGTTAACTTCTTTTTAAGAGGAGCTGCAGAGTCGAGTGTTGTTTGCAGCGAGCCTACGGCGCTATTGACAAGATGATCAATGATGATCAATAGAACAAACGTACAAATACTTGGGCAATGTATTTGACTCACAACTAAAATTCAGTGAAAACACTGACAGCATTGTAAAGCGAGCTAACCAAACAATCCATCTGCTGAGGAAACTCAACTCTTTCGGTATCAGCAGAAATATCTTGTGTACCTTTTCAGGGTGACCGCGGGTCCTTAAAAAGTCTTAAAAAGTCTTAAATAATTTTTTTCAAATTTAAGGCCTTAAAAAGTATTAAATTGTCTTAAATTCAGATCAGACAGGTCTTAAATGTGCTCGCGAAAATTTTTGGTAAGCACGGAATGATCTAAATCTCGCCCCGTCGTTTAGATCACGTGACGCAATGAGTCTGCTGCAGACCCGCAGAAGAAGAAGAGTGTGCTGCATCTTTGCTAGCTAACGTGGCTTTCTTGGTTGCACGAAATGGGAAAATGCCGATTTAATGACAAGTGGCTTGAAAACACAGACTACTCGTCGTGGTTAAGGCCCGTTCATGGAAATGTTTATGAAGCCAACTGCATAATGTGCCGAAGGAATTTCAAACTTGGGACAATGGGAATCAAAGCGGTGGATTCGCATTTGCAGAGCGGGAAGCACAAGGACTATACCAGAGCCCGCCAGCAGACTCCGATTGCCCGTTTCTCCTCCACTCTACCCACCGCCAGCAAAGATGTTACGACCAAGGATGTTACGGTGGGAAATCCACAGCCAACATCGTCATCATCTGACATTCGCACAGCTTGTGGCTCTACGCCAACACTTAGAGCAGAAGTGATCTGGGTGCTGAGGACGGTGACTAGCCATCATTCGTACAGATCAAATGAGGGAATAGAAAACGTGTTCAAGGCCATGTTTCCAGACTCTGTGCTTGTACAGACATTTACATGTGGACGAGACAAAGCGAGTGCGTGGCCAAATTTGGATTGGCCCGCATATTAAAAACAACTCATAGCGAAGTCAACATGGGCCCATTTGTGATCATGCGAGACACTGAACCAAACAACAAAAAGCAAACAGTTGGACCTGCATGTGCGTTATTGGCGAAATGACCACGTTCAGTCAAGATACTATGGGTCACAGTTCATGGGCCACGCCACTGCTCAGGACCTGCTTCAACATTTCAAGGTGAGTTATCAGTCTGTTTATTAACTCTTGTATAACTTAGATCAGCGTATCATAGTATATATATAACTATATTATATAGGCAGGTGGTGGACGCACAGTAGGCTAATGTAGGCTCATGATAATTCATCACCTGACAGGGTCTGACAAAAACGGTTAAAAAAATAACCGGCGGGCCAGCAAAATCTGCCCAAACATGCTCAGGCAAGCACCGACTCTGATCTTTTTTTTTTTTTTTTTTTTAGTGTTTCATATTGTTATTATTTATGATATTGCGGTAGACAGACACAGCCGATGCTTCTTTCATTGCTGACGTAATTCACGTAATTCACAAGCCGACAGAGACATGCAGGTGCAGTAAACGTTTCCAAGGTAACAGGGCGCTCCACCAACCAGAGATGTCGTTAGGATTGTGGGTAGTGTAGTACTTCCATGGCATCGTGAAAAAAACTCATTTCCCTTAAAACAAGGTTGATTTCGCACAGACTTGTAGCTTCTGCTGGAGCAGATTTTTTTTTTTTTTAAATCTCATAGCTCGTGGTCAGTCTACCTTTAATAAATTCCACAGTATGGCTAATAATCACTATTCTAGTTATAGAATATCACTGGGATTTCACTTCCAGAACCTCACTGCTTATGTCTATAGAAACTGTAATGTTTTAGCAAGGTACTTTATGGTTACACTGAGTAAAGCTTACACAGGCACTTTTTGCAGCTCAAAGTAGTGGACTATTCGTAATGCAATTATCATATTTTTCAAAGTTAAATTGGAGAGCATATCATGTGAAACAGTACTTCACTCATCCATTCGCTAATAAGGAAATCACCAATCATACAAGTTGTGAGCAGAATATTGTCAGTGTGAACTGTGTTTTGAGGGTTATAGTGAATGCAGACATTTTATGCTGGTTGTTTACCTGCCAAAATGTCTAAATAGTGTACAGATTTACCAGCCACAGACAAAAATTACCAGAATTTGGTTGGTAATATCTCCCACACTAAACTGTAACTCTATAGACTAGCTGCAGTGGTTGTCTAGTTATTTAAATAGCTCATGTTGCTTCATTTGGGAAATAGTATTATTTTTTTCCTTTTCTTCTGTTTCTGTCTTTTTTTTTTTTAAATCTCTCCCAGTCTGATATTAATCTGAAGTAGAATGTAAGAGATGAGATGTCTTGACTGCTGTATCGCTAATGTCTGCATTTTTTTTTTAAATTCCCAGGAGTGTGTGCAGCAGCTTGACCTGAGAAATATGATTTCAATCTCCATGGACGGACCCAGTGTCAACTGGAAGTTTTTTGACCTGCTCCAGCAAGAACAGGCAGAAGAGTTTGGAGGTGCCAAGCTGACCATGGTTGGGAGCTGTGGGCTGCACACACTGCACAATGCCTTCAAAAGTGGCTTCAGTGTCTGGCAGCTGGAGAAAGTACTCAAGGCATTGCATACAGTGTTCCACAATACTCCTGCTCGAAGAGAGGATTTCTCCACTTTGACCAAGACATCTGTGTTTCCCCTACCATTCTGTGGGCATCGCTGGATAGAAAACCTACCCGTCGTCGAGAGGGCTATTGCAGTATGGCCAATGATCGTGATGTACGTGGATGCAGTGACGAAGAAAGAACTTCCAAACCCTAAAACATCATCCTATGACGCTCTTGTAGAGGCACGGAAGGACTCTCTTATAATGGCCAAGTTGCACTTCTTCATGGCTATCTCCAGGACCTTCACCACCTTTCTAACTACATATCAGACAGATGAGCCTGTGATGCCATTCATCAGCAAAGACCTGGCTGTGCTCATGAAGGTAATGAATAACATGCCCTGGATTTAGTGTATGATATTTCCATTTCAATTCAGTAACTCCCCACTATTGCCGATAGGTATAGCACTGCATGTAACACTTGTTTGTTTGTATTGTTATTTATGTCTTTTATTGTATATGTACATGTGTATGTTCCCAGAGCCTGCTGAAGAGGTTCATCAAGGCAGAGATCCTTAAAGACATCACTACACTGCAGATGGTGAGACTCGACACGACTGACAAGAAAACAAGAGTCCACCTAAAGGATGTGGACATTGGCTTAGGAGCAGAAGCAGTCCTAAAGGTATTGTGGGAAATATTAAACAATGGTTAGGATACAGGAAAGCAAAACTTTCTTTTCTCCTTAAAACATGTAGTCAGTCTTACACCCCCTCCTCCACCCTTATTGTTAGGAACTCCAGAGTAGCCCCAGCAGCAGTGTAGGAGAGCTCAGTGTGTTGGAGTTTAGAAGAGACTGCATGGAGTGTTTGACTAACATTGTCCAGAAAATGCAAGACAAGAGTCCACTGAAGTACAACACTGTGAGGCAGATGGCATGTTTGGACCCAGCAAACATGTTCTCAGACCCCGACTTGTGCCAGGAAAGAATGAAACGACTTGTTCAGAGGTTTCTGCAAGACAACCAGCTGTCAGGAGGTGTCTCTGCTGGTATTTAAGTTTTCAGAAGTCTAGCAATATGTACACTGTCACACTTACCTGAAGCTTGTTCAGTCACAGCACAGCACAGTACAGTAGTGATATGCTTGTCTAGTTAAGTACATTTTTCATTACATTGATTGATTGTGTTATTTATTTTGTGTTAATCTGTTTTATGGCAGGTGACATGATTGTCCAGCAGTTTGGAAACTTCTTGTCTCTGGAGGCAAAAGCTGAATCCTTCTCTTCTTTCCAACCTGTGCGGACAAGACTGGATGTTTTCCTGCATGGACTCCTCCATCAGTCCTACCCTGAGCTCTGGACTTTCTGCAAGAAACTTCTGCTCCTGTCTCATGGTCAAGCGACAGTTGAGAGGGGCTTTTCTGTAAACAAGGAGGTAGAGGCTGATAACATGCAGGAGGACACAGTTGTTGCTCAGAGAATGATATGTGACTATGTTTCTGTCTGTGGTGGGGTTCTCAAAGTTCCTCTGACAAAGGAGCTCCTGGCAGCTGCAGCCTCAGCAAGGTCTCAGTATCGGCTACACCTGGACCAGGAAAAGAGAAAGAAGGAGAGCAACACACGAAGAGAAAAGAGAAAAGTTGCAGAGGAGTACCTTGAGCAGCTCAAAAAAGAAGGTGACACTGAGTGAGGTAGCAAACAGCCTAGAAAAGATGCAGATAAACTGGCAGAGCAAGCTGAGGGTCACTCAGGCACACTCATGGCCCAGCTAATCACCAAGTCCAACATACTCAGAAAGAGATACAAAGACAAAGTCGCAGAACTGAAAGAGGTTGCAAGAGAGCTGGAAGATAAATCAGCAGAACTCAGGCACATGCCTTGATGTCCAGTCAGACATTTTCTCTTTCCCTTACCTTCCCACCTTCCTCTTTTACCTCACCTCAGAATTCCTGTTTTTCAAATGAAAATTGTGTGTTCACATTGTTATGTCTGAAGTGGGCCTATAATAGAAATATAAGGTTTAGCCAGGACAGAAATTAAGCTGCTATTGTGGGTTGGTCAGTGACAAGTCATATTAGCAAGTAGTATGGTACAGTGGCTTCTTTGCTGGAATTATTTTTGTTATTTACAAACAACATTACTCTGACTCCCATACAAACGCTTGTCCTATAGTGAGGAACAGCTGTGTTGTGGAAAAAGCTTTAATATGAGCTTTTAGTTGTTATCTAGATTGTTATCTTACCTTCTTATTTAGTTCTGTTGCCACTGGCATTTTATGAGACTCTTGTTTAAAGAAAAGACAAAAGAAAGTGAACGAGCCACCAATATCCCCTCATCTATGGATGTCGAAATTTTAAAGAAGATAGTGTCTGATTAAACTGTTGGTCTGAAAGAGGTCAGAAAATGATGAAAAATGTCCGAACAGTGTCCCAAAAGCCCAAGGTGACGTCCTTAACACAATCCAAATACAGTCAGTTAAGTCTCATAGAGAGGTACAGAAACCAGAAAATAGTCACATTTAGCTGGAATTAGCGAAATTTTCCTTAATTAAAATAGTGGGTGGCGTAATCGTTATAGCTCTAACTTATTTGGACATGTGTTCTTTTTTTGTATCTTTTTCATGTCTTTGTTTTACAGTAGAGATACAAAAATAAACAATGTACTATATCCCCTTCTGTCTTAATTTGCATTTGTTTACTTCAGGTGAGGTAATTCACAAACTTCACCTACTGGCTCAGTTTAAATAACTGTTCTCTTTCCACATTAATAAAAACATTTGAAGGATGTTGTTGAACAACTGATTATTTTCATTTTTCCTAATTGTACATTTTTAACTGACATCAGTGCCTTTAATTGTAAAAGAATATATTTTCACTTTGGTCCATATTTCCATCGCAAGTTTGGTCTTAAATTTTTTTTAAGGTGGTATTAAAAAGGTCTTAAAAAGTCTTAAATATAACTTCCTCATACCTGTAGTCACCCTGCTTTTATCAGGAGCCTTTTAACATTTTCTTTTATACGCTGGTTTGGTGGTCTATCTGTGAAAGACAAGAAGTGTCTGAATGACATCATCAGAGTGTGCTGTAAAATTACAGTCCAGCTTAAGGACCTCTGCTCTCTCTGGAAAACACGGGTGGTGCAGAAAGCAGACAGGATATTATCCCACCCTGATCATGCTCTGGCCAGTGAGTTTGTAATCATGCCCTCAGGTTGGCGGTATTATGTGCCGGTGTGGAAAACAAACCGCTATGCAAAGTCTTTTATCCCGTCTGCCATAAGGCTGCTAAATGCACATTTGCAGAATGAACTGTGATTTATTTTATCGTGAATTATTTTGCATCCTGCTCTGCTGTGCTGTCACTGGTTGTGGTTGTTGCTGTTGCTGATGTGATGATGCTTGATTGTGGATGTTGGCTGTTTGTTGCATTGTGTTTTTGTTGCTATAGACAGGCCAACTGTAGAAATGAATTGCCCTTTTGGGACTAATAAAGTATTCTGAATCTGAAATATGTGCTTGCTCCATTATGTCAGTGTTATCTGTCTGTGTGTGTGGTTTAAGTGTTTCACCTCCAAACAAACTACAGGGGAAGCTTTGGCTGGTCTTTTCTTAAATGAGTGACAATGATGTGTGATGTTCAGGGCTTTAGCGTAGTCAACCTCCATTTCTGATACACATTAAAATGTGCCTGTAGCACCGAAACTGTTAAGTACTGAGAGCTGGTTTTGAGTGGGTGGTCAGATTTGTTATCTTGTTCATTTATTCTTTGATCAGATTGTTCCTGATTTAAATCCAAATTTTGTGAATCTCACAAATTGCTGCATGTCGTTCCCCCATGTTTCCTGTCTGTCTCTACTGTCAAACTGTTGAATAAAGCTACATTAGTATTAGAATAGAAACTGATTGTACTGCATTGACACCAATAGGCCTATATAAAAGTTTTATATGATATCCATTATCCACCAAAGCAAGGTTTAATCTGTTTAGTAAGATAAAACTATTTATCCAAAGGGAAATTATTGTGCTGCAGTTGCAGTGGAAAGTGAGAAGAAAATATAAAAAGTCCAAGTTAACAATTAGTTGCAAATGTAAAATATCTACAGTATAAACAATGCCCAAATCAGGTTACAGTGTGGATTATAAAAATAAAAACAGGTTAACAGTACACCGGATAATAAAAAACAGAAAATAACATAACATTTTAACAGTAGTTTTCTGGGGGTTTTTTAAATCGCATACAAAACTCTGTATAATTGGGTATATAATCTGTAAATTCAAAAAACAACTGTTAAGTATTATGCCAATATTTACAAATAATTGTATATTTTTTAATGTTTCTGCAGATACAATGCTGCTCCCACTGAGTGTCCTGATTGGCCTGCTGTGCTTGAGTCATGCCGGGGGTGCGTGGGGATTTGCCCATCTGCTGGATGATGTGGAGCTACGCTCTGCCTTCTCAGTTGCACGCACCAACAGCATGGAGGGCGGGCCCAAGATGACCGTAACCTTTGATACTGTTTATGTCAACATTGGCGGGGATTTTGACCCCAAGGCTGGGTTTTTCCGCTGTCGTATCACTGGGGCCTACTACTTCTCCTTCACAGTGGGGAAATTTCCACACAAAGACCTGTCAGTGATGCTGATGAAGAACAGAAACGAGGTGCAGGCCATCGTGTACGAGGAAAACTCCGGAGAGGAGAGGAAGGTACGTTTAAAACCTCTGAATCACCGCTCACCTCTCTGAGCAAATCAAAGCATTTGTGGATGGGACTTAAGTTATCAGACTGGAATTAGTAATATTCTGTTTTCTTATTGTCAAAAATATCCCATAAAAAGGCCCAAAACTAACAATGAATGTACCTACTAACAAGTACTGTGTGCATTTACAGCCTGATCTCTTCTTCCTTTGTACCATAGAGCTCCATTGTTGAAATGTTGTTAAAAACACGTTGGTGAGCCACAGTGTTGCACTGGGTAACATATTCCTTCATTACCATGATCACACACACTGTAGTCTATTTTGACTTAATCAATATACTGTCCTGCTGCCTAAAATGCTTACATGAGCACCAAATATGGAGTAATCCATTCTCTACGTGCTGAATACGTATAAAGTAGTAGCTTTTACTGGCAAAGGTTTTATTATGCTTACCTACAGTCACAAGCATAGTTGTCATCAGCTAGGGTGGTCTTCAAGTTATATTCCTTTCATCCACACTGTGGCCTCTCTACTGTTGTCTGACTTCACGCAGTCCTGTTTTTTGTGTGCTGTGTGGAGGAGGTCACCCCAACAAACAGGAGAGAGGCTGCAGATCATACATGAAACCAGAACTTTAAAAAGTAACAATAAAGAAAGCCGATAATGTTGGAGCTCATTAATACTATGGTCTTGATTATTTTGCCCTAGGCCATTTACGGTCTCATCATACCCATCCCTAGCCGGGCCACTTGGAGGTTGCCTCTGGGCCATATGTGGCCCACGGGCTGCTAACTGAATAGGCTTGGTCTATAAGATGCATTATAAGCTGATTGTATCATTAGAAAATAAAATCAGAACAGCATTTCCTTATTCAGATCCACTGTCCATTCCAATAGATGGGTATTTTTGAAAATAAAAGCTATAAAACCCCCACATGATATTTTGACATGTATAAGTTATATAACATCTCATGTTTCTTTAAACACAAATTAAGTACTTTAACAATATGAATAATAGACCAAAGCGTGCCTTCGCTTCCTCCTTGCCTCACAGTTGGTCATGCTTGTCAAAAAGGGGGCATGGCTCAACACTGTGATTGGCTTACTGACATCCAATCAAACACGTCTGTGCATTTGGGTGGAGTCAGATGACAGTAATCATAGATCTAGACATCCTAGAAAAGCTACATCCATTGAAATAGAAGTGAAAGATCTGAATATTTCTTCCAGCAGATAGGCTAATAATGAACCTTGGAGAGCCAGGCAAACCGTTTCCCTCTGCTTTGAACCTTTGTGCTGAGCTAGGCTAACTGTCGCCTGATCCCAGCTGAGCTTCTCATCTAACTCTTGGTAAGACTGCAAATAAGGAAATGCTTACAAAGGTCTTTGACTATGTTAAAGCTCTCCAACAGTCTCACAGTGCAATGTGGCTCTCTAAGGGGGTATGTTAGTGTTTGGGAAGGGGATGGAAGCAGAACAGAGGGGATTACACATCAAATTCCCCTGATTGAAGAGTGTGAGGTACATGATCGGATTATGCTTGGTGCTGATGTGGAACAGGGATAATAAAGCCTGCTTCAATCCTCAGGTGCAGAGCCAGAGCGTCATGTTGCAGCTGGAGTTTGGTGACACTGTCTGGCTCCGTCTCCATGGTGACCCACGCTATGCACTCTACAGCAATACTGGACACTACACCACCTTCAATGGTTACCTCGTATACCCTGACACCTATGGCTTCCAGACACACCATCACCAACACCATACTGCCTTCAACTCCCAGCATCACCAGCAAGACAACACCCCCCTGGTGAATAGCAACCAGGCCACAGAGCGAGTCAGGTCTGGAACAAGAGACACAGCAGTAGTGGAGCAGGAGAAGGAGCTTCAACATAGGGAGGAAGAAGAGGAGGAGGAGGAGGAGGAGGAGGAGGAGGAGGAGGATGATGAAGAGGATGAGCAGAGATCTGCCTTCTCGGTGGGGCGCACCCAGAGCATTGTGGGAGTCAACCAAGTGGGCATGCCTCAGCACCAGCCAGTTAGCTTCGACACGGCTTTTGTCAACATTGGAGAAGACTTTAACGTGACGGAGGGGGTGTTCACCTGCCGAGTTGCTGGAGCATACTACTTCTCCTTTAATGTGGGCAAGCTGCCACAGAAGACACTGTCCGTCAAGCTGATGAAGAACCATCTGGAGGTGCAAGCTATGATCTATGACGACAGCCAGGGGGAGAAAGCTCTGCAGAGTCAGAGCTTGATGTTGTTGCTGAAACCAGGAGACACCGTGTGGCTCTACTCCCACCAGAGAGATGGCTTTGGGGCCTACAGCAACCATGCCAAGTACATCACTTTCACTGGCTTCCTGGTTTATCCAGACATCCCCAGCACCACTGCCGCCACCAGCCAATCATATGCAGACAAGAAACCCTAGCTGTAGCACATGGGCTAGGGACCGAACATTGTGGGAGGAATTCATGCTAAGTGGAAGAGTCTCTGAGTCCACAAGAGTGGAGAATACTTGTGGTTGTATTTGAAGCTTCTTCTTCATATGAATTCCTTCACAAAGTCACAGAGACCTTGGACTAATTGCAGAGCTTAAATGAGAATCTCTTCAATTTCCAGCAATGGCTTCCTGGGATATGACTTCATCACACACAAATGTGGAACCTTCAATGACAGTAATGTGAACTGTAATTGGATATTTCACTCTGTAATGAAAATGCAGTCATTACCTGCTCACCTCTGTGTCAGCTGAGGACTTAGATATCATACCTCTCTGTGACTGAAATTCATGGTTCTCAAAAACACTATCCTGTGTCCACTGTTAGTACTCCATGATTGAAGTATTTTATAATCAATGATTAACAGTGGGCGGCATGGTGGTGTGGTGGTTAGCACTGTTGCCTCACAGCAAGAGGGTTCCCGGTTTGATCCCGGGTGAGGGAGCCCTTCTGTGCGGAGTTTGCATGTTCTCCCCGTGTCAGCGTGGGTTCTCTCCGGGCACTCCGGCTTCCTCCCACAGTCCAAAGACATGCAGATTGGGGATTAGGTTAATTGATAACTCTAAATTGTCCGTAGGTGTGAATGTGTGCATGAATGGTTGTCTGTCTGTATGTGTCAGCCCTGCGATAGTCCGACCTGTCCAGGGTGTACCCTGCCTCTCGCCCGATGTCAGCCTGGGATAGGCTCCAGCCCCCCCGCGACCCTCAAGAGGATGAAGCAGTTAGAAGATGAATGAATGAATAACAGTGGTTGACAAGGTCCACACATCCAGTTGGTTCCAGCAAATTAAAAATAAAATGGCAGTTCAGTCTGATTATTAGGCTCAAACAAAATGATGATTAAATAAATGTGATGTATACTGTATTCTCTTTTTTAAACATTAAGCCTGGCTCATTACCTGCGACAGTCAGTGAGTAATCCTACATTCTGTGCTACAGTGCTACTACAGACATGAAGGTGAGGAGGTAATCACAGAAATCTCATTTTGAAGTGAAATGTTCCTGTAAGTGCATTTGTTATCCTCCTTGTCAAAGACTTGGTGTTTCTGGTTGTGTGTACAAAGTTATTTTACTTTCTTTATGTCTTTAGAGGCATGTGAAACTGATATGAGCAGTGTGTTTTGTGTCAAAATGAGTCTCTCTTTTCTTCATTTTGGAGTGTTTCTCACTCTGATACTCGGCCACAGTGGGAGCAGAGGACGACAGGACCACACTGACATAATTATGGGAAAACTCATACTACATATCCATCCCATACCGACTGTTGACCACATGCCACCTCTTGGCCTGCGGGGATCTGGACCATAATTTGATTTCTAATTCTAGCAGCAGTTTAATTCATTTCTTCAGATGGCGACCACTGTGGGGAAAATTGAATAGCTTCTCCCAGGCTTCTGTAATATGCATGTCTGTTTAATTTCAAGCTGCCCGGAGAGAGATGATGCTGTTCAAATTGTAATGAACCCTGACTTTATGAAATCACCTTCTCTGTTGGAGAAGCAACATGTGAAGTGATACTTCACTGTGATTGAACATTTACATGTTTTTGTTTCAGTTAAGTGGAGGTGAATCTCTGAGAAGTTCTGATATAAAGAGAATGTCCTCCTCCACAATATGACCACGTAGGTTGTTTGGACAACAATATTTACATTTACTGTTAGGTGGCAAACTCTAGTGTGACGGGCCAAAAGGAGGAAGTCAAGCAGTGTAGTATAAAGAGCTACAAAGTCTGTGTAGGTAGGATGTCAGGTTAGACAGGTCAAACAAACACAGGACTTTGACCCAGGAGATTGCTGTTTGTGTCATGTGTGAAACCAAAAGTCAGCAGTGTCCAGTGGTGTAATGGTGGTTGATGAGGCGGGTGTATTGCTAGGTAGATGGGTAGGTGACTGAGGAGAATGTGGGTATACTCCCCTATATATTCCAATAGCTTTTTGGCTGATAGGTGATAACTGAAAATGGCCAGAAACAAAGAATACCTATGTATACCCTACACCACACCACTGATGTTGTCTTATTTGAACTACGTAACATCACGTGACATATATACGTAAACAAACGCTTATTTTAATCCAAACTATGATCTGTCTTCTAAACTATCTATTCTAAACTATAAACTATGGTCTAAGCCAGGGGTTGGCAACCTTTGGCTTCAAAGGCTGTGGCTCTTAAGCTCCTCTCCAGTGGCTCCCCGTGGCTTTGACAGAAAATTATATGGAAAACATTAACATTTTAATTTAGATTTATTGTTGTAGGATGACAGTGATTCTTACATTCTTCAGTTGTAAAAATGTGTAGTTTATGCACCAATGTAAAAAAAAAAAAAAAAAAGAATGTTTTAACATATTGTCAACTAAAATATGTGTCGTACATTTGTGGCTTGGCGCCTTTTCCTCTAAAAACATCACTAGCGATGGCTAAAGTAGTAAATCTTTCTAGCTAGGCTAGCTGTGGATTCCAAATCCAAAAAAGAAGAAGTCTCAGGGAAAAATAGAGAATTTAATAGTGCATGGACAAATTTGTTTGCTTTCATCTGCAACGCTGCATAATGGAAGTTCCAAATAATAATAAAAAAAAAAAGCCCACTGCAGAATAGCCACCTTGTGTTAAAACATATTAATGAATGCTCTTTTTTTTCTTATATACTTTATTAATCCCCCTGTGGGGAAATTACATTTTTTCACTCTGTTGTCATTAACACACAGGTCTGAAACACACTCACACACGCACAAACAGGACCTATACATGCACAAAGTGGAGAGATGTCAGAGTGAGGGGGCTGCCATGGACAGGCGCCCCGAGCGGTTCGGGGAGGGGGGGGGGTGGGGGTGGGGGTTGTGTCTTGCTCAAGGGCACCTCTCCAGCCACCAGTCCACACTCCATATTTGGTCCGGACAGGGACTTGAACAGGTGACCCTCCGGTTCCCAACCCAAGTCCCCATGGACTGAGCTACTGGCACCCAGTTTTTCATTTAGCTCTATTAGTCATTTTGATAGGCTAAATTTGACTTAAAAGGCAGTGTTACCTTTATTATCAATCAATCAGTTTTATTTATAAAGCCCAATATCACAAATAAGGAAAAACTTACCCAAAAAACCCTTAAATGGGGGAAAAAACGGTACAAACCTCAGGAAGAGCAACTGAGGAGGGATTTCTCTCCCAGGACGGACAGACGTGCAATAGATGTGCAATAGATGTCGTACAGAACAGATCAACATAATAAATTAACAGTGATTCGTATATGAGGTTCAAATATGTTTTGCAGCTCCAGGCAGATTTTTTGTTCTTTCTTTTTTGGCTGAAAATGGCTCCTTTGATAGTAAAGGTTGCTGACCCCTGGACTAAACATACCAGTGTACTGCAGGTAGGTCAGTTTGACTCATTAAAACTTAAGTACCAGTCAGGACCACTTCAGTCAAGAGAAAACTTTATTTCTATTTGCAGTATGATATTTGGTGATATGGCTCTGTTCTGGAACCTCTTCATCCTTCCAAGTGCATACATGAAAAGCCTATGGCAGCAAAAAAAAATCCAGGCACAGAATAGAGCAACATTATGACAATCAACACTGGTAAGTCAGACACAGCATGAAAAGGGAGTCTAGTCTCACTCCAAATTTTTTCGAAATCCAGCGCTTGGGCAGTGACTTGCGACATCAGAAATCAACGAAAAAAAGGCATCCTTTAATATCTGCATGATACACGACCAGTTGCCATCATAGTTTAACAGAAACAGCGTCAGGGGAAACTCAGCAGGACAAGGACGAAAGTTAAGGCGGAGAAAGTCCAGGTGGGGCACATAGGAGGGGTGGTGGATGGGTCCAACAAACACCAACCTTCACCTGAGAGAGCAGTGTTCGCATCCCGTAAGATTCTAAAGCCAAACCCTGTTCTTTTTTCCTAAACCTAACAACTTGCTTTTGTTGCCTTGACCTAATCACGTGTTTTTAGTTGCCCAACCATGTGTGTTTGTTGTTGAAGGAAAAAAAATGTCAATTCATGGGGTTGCATGGACATAGTGCATTTATTTTGAAAGAGACTGTATGTAAACATTAAATTTCCTGTGAAAACGGAAGTGTATGTTGGAAGAAGACAATGCATGTGACAGGCAGAACTTGAGACAGTGTCCCAGAGTGTCAACTACCAATACACTCAAGGTACCTTGCACATCGAATGTGGACATGGAAAGTCCATGACCAAGCACGTCAATATGTGACAAGGTCGGAGTGAAAATGTGTTGGAAAAGGAGGAGCTGGGGTGGGGTGGGTTGCGAAGTGGTTTGCAGAGGAAGCAGTGATGGCAGACAGGCAAAAGCAGTTTAAATATGATGCCTTAAATGAGATTTTCCCAATTAGCTGATCCATCTGCTGACTGGACTAAATGAGATTAGCCAATGTAGCTGGAATGTGAGCTGAACTAACAAGAACTGAACTAATACTGTGCTCAATTCAAACTGCTTGGCCATCAGTTTTATGAATTCAAATTAGGATATATTGGATAAACTGGACTACAAAGGGGTTTGTTTGTCCAATTACTCCTGCCACCTTAATACAATGGAAGTGAAAAGAGTTTATTTATGGTGCTCAAAGCATTGAAAGATTACATTTAAAGTTATCCACATTTTTGTGTTAAAGAGTCTCAGGTGTGATTGCCTGCACATGACTCTCACTTCTGATGTCAAGAGCAAACATGGAAGTGGCTGAGCTGAAATGATGTAGTGAGCAGTGCTAACACAGTGCTAACAGCACTACAGTTCTAACAACAGCAACAGTGCTGACAGAGCTAACCACAAGCAAGCCAGTTTACTTCATGAAAACTTAAGTTTCAAATTGATATGAAAAAAAACAACAATTAACCCATCAACAGTTAGCACTGTTAGGTGCTATGCTAACAGCACTAACAGTGCTAACAACAGCAACAATGCTGACAGAGCTAACAGTGTTGTTAGGGGGGACCAGAGGGTAAGCGCCATTAACCACCATATGAGTGTAGCAGCGATTAGCCAGACAGTGGGACACACAAACACACACAGGAGCTCACCGGAACCAACATGCACATGTGGTTGGAACATCTACCACAACAAAAAACGGAGAAGCTTGGATGCAGCTGTTCTCACAAACTGTTTGCTCATTTTCCTTTGAAAAGTAAGCACCCAAATTTGTACATATCCCTCATATTATTGGCAACTGGTTCAACTTTAGCCCCCGCCAGTACATGGGGGAGCTGGGAGTTGACCTTAACGTTCTCCTACTACCAACATCGGGCGAAAGTGAAACTAAATGTTACTGAGTTGCTGAGTCCACAGTGAATGTCTGTCAAATATCCACCTTAAAACTAACTTTGCCATGGTGAAGCGGCTGCAGCTAGCTTGACCACATTGTTTTGGACTGGAGTGTGGAACAAGAGACTGGAGCGTAGTTGGCGTGCTTGCTATGCCTACAGTCTGTACGGTCACAAAAAATAGGCTGCATCCGTACAGGGGTCTGTGCAGACCTTCATGGACACGGGTGGATGACATTTACGTCACATAGCCCAAAGTAGACCCTCGTGGACACTAGGAAACTATGAATTGGCTATTAGGAAAACACTTACCTGGTTCCTGAAACCACATAGCCCCATGCAGACTTAAAAGTTCCCATTTAAATTAAATACATTACATTTTCCGCATCCACTGTAAGGGTCCAAGGACAGAGGGATGTCATATGTTGTAAAGCCCTGTGAGGCAAATTGTGATTTGTGATATTGGGCTTATAAATAACATTGAATTGAATTATAAGTTGAGATGAAGATAAGATGAGCTTTTATTGATCCCAAGATGGGAAATTTGGTTGTTGCAGCAGCACAAGCAAAGAAAAAGTACAGATAAATAGAGAATATAGAATAAAAGACAAAAATAAGAAAGGAGGTAAGAAATAAATAAATAAGAGACTATACAAGAGAAATTAAAGACACAATTACAAGGTAAAGTGACAGTGGTGTGACAAATAATATCACAATATTACAAGAAGATAAAGTCGGGGCATTGGTGGCTTAGTGAGTAGAGCAGGCGCCCCATGTACAAGGCTGTTGCCGCAGCGGCCCGGGTTCAAATCCAGCCTGTGGCCCTTTGCTGCATGTCATCCCCCATCTCTCTCTCACGCTTACCTGTCCTGTCCATAAAAGACAAAAATGCCCAAAAATAAATAAAGTGATACTTTACTCTTGTCTTTAAACAATTTCTCTAAATAACTGTGTTCAGGATAAAGCAATACAGCAAAGCACATCATTAAAATGGACCACACTGTAGTCAGAGTGCTGAAAAGCTGATTTGTTATTTCCCAAAGTAATAAAGTTCTCACATCACAGTGATGTCTCTGGCACCAGGGGAAACGGCCTCACACCCGTTCTGAAAACCAATGGCTTTAAACTCTCACCAGGCCTCTCTCCACCACAGCGTTACTAATCGACAATTTCCTGTCCTGTGCAGCTGCACTGGCTTCTGAGAAAGTGATACAATTTGGACAATGAGATACTAATTCTTTTTTTCACAGTATGAAATTATACTGTGAGTGTGTCTCATTTCAGATCATAATGTATTCTGTCACAGTCTAACCTATGGTGGTTACACCATTTCAGCCTCAGTGAGGGAGCAGTGCATAGGGGTGGACCTATGACTGTTTTAGTTTTACTTTAAGACAGACCTGACCCAGTTCAGTAAATCATGATTGGAAGTCATGGTGTGTGAAGTGACTTGAACATAACTCACCTGAAGCACTTGTGTGATGCATGCACGTAACTGAAAACACGGTGAATTAAAAAGAGATGTTCTTGTGACTGCTGAGCAGCTTCACAGGCCCAGTCCACAAGGCCTGTTAACTATATGTTTTTATTAGGTGAATTATCTGTACAGTAACTGACAATATGTTGGATGTTTCTGGTCTGTGCTTCTTTCCTTCTGATAATCCTAATGAAAGATGGATCATTGTGTATTAGAAACAATGTCAAGCAGTCATGAGTCAAAATGTGGTTGAAAAATTTCCAGAATAAAAAATTGTGTTTCCTAATAGCACAAATGTATGAAAGCCAAGAAAGTCTGTACTTGCAATAATTTTTTTTAATGCTTTATTTCAAAAACACACATAAATTATTTTACTGTAATCAGACATTTTTTAGTTTAAATCAGTTGCTGCAGTTGTCAAAATGTCATCCATGCATGCTGGCAGGGCATTCCTGATCTCTGACAAGAGAAAATGTTTTTTTTTTGTTTTGTTTTTTTCCCTCATGATACTGGGTTGATTATCTCATTATCTCGAGATAACAAAGCTCATTTTCCCAAGATAACAAAATAATCATCTTATGATTGCAAGATTTCAAAAAATAATTATAACAAATTGCAAGCACAGCCATTCTCAGCTTCCATGCAAATCCAACCATGATGGAACAATAAGAAATAATATTTTAAAAAACAAACAAACAAAAAAAAACATGTAAAATGAATGCTTCTATGAAAATGTTTGACAAAATAAAAAACAGAAAATGTGTAGCCTGAAATCTGATTGCATCTATTGTGTGAACCCAAAGGAGAAACTTTATCTTCAGTCTTGATTTTTTTCATTGTGTGCTGCAGCACCACCTGCTGGGTGATACCAGTATGGTAGATTTTCCTAGCAACAAAAGAGACTGAAAGAACTACCAACATGTCATAATTATCACAATACATTTTCACATAATACAATAATGTTTAAAAGAAAAAATAATTTAAAAGAATTCTCTCCTTATTGATATAAAGATCCTGAAAACATATTTTCTCAATAAGCTTCTCGCAATTGTTTGATTGTTTTTTGCCAAAGATGCACCAGTTTTGATAATTTCTTTGGGGGAATGTACATTTACTCAAGTACTGTACTTAAGTACACTTTTAGGTACTTGGGGTACTTTTTACTGAACTGCATTTATGTAATAGCCTTAAGTACTTGTTACATTGCAGATTTGGATTATTAATGCAAAATATGAATCAGCTAATAAATTAAGCTGTATTATTATAGGTTAAACTACCTGGCATTATACAGCATAATTAGAATGAGCCCCACCTTTACCAGCTGCAACATTAAAGTGAACACATTACTGCATCAGTAGTTATATACAATAATATATGACTCTGTCACTCTATGTCCAGTGTGTAGGATTTGGGGGCAAAATAATATTCATATCTTTTCTTTGGTTTATATTCACCTGAAAATAAAAAACATGTCTGTGTTACCTCAGATGGAGCTATTTATATTGACATAAGGAGCAGGTCCTCACCCATGGAGGCTGCCATGTTCTTCTAGAGTAGTTTAGTAACAGATAAATTAATAACCGGCACTTGATGGAGCCATTCAAGTTCTGGCCACAATAGTTCTTCTACACCAGAGGCCATCGACTAGATTTGTCCAAGGGCCAGAATTTTTCTAAGCAGACATTGTTGGGGCCAGACTTTCAAATAATGTATTTTCACAGGTGCCTGATTATGTCTTTAAGAGGCCGTTTACATGTGGCCGGCAATTTTCATAAACGGACATCTCACCGTCTCCATTTTCAAAAAGATCTTCGTTTACACTTACCCGTGTATATATAGACAAGAGCATGCCAAACCTGTAGGTGGCAGTGTAACGAGAAGCTCAAGCCTTTCATGTATCCATTGTCACCATAGCAACATAGGTCGCACTTTTGACACAGGCACAAGTTCCGACACATACTGTGACATCGGCTGCCTATAACTCCATTTATCTCCGTTTATCTCAGTTTACATGCAAACACGCAACCGGAGTTTTCCAAAATCTCCACTCTGGCTGGAGTTTTTAGAAAGACTCGTTTTCAGAGGAGAAATCTCCGTTTGGTCTCCTTGGTCTACACTGTCTATGAACATTGTGGACAAGATTAAACCAACTACTGAGTTTGTGGCCTCACACAGTGTCAAGGGGCTTCTGGGCCGATTGCCCCTATTTCATGTAGAACAACACAAAAAGGAGGGTTTTTGGAGCTATGAAAAAGTTCCTCCAGTCCAAAAATACCTAATGACAGGGCTAACTATTTACAACACATGGCTAGCATTACCCAACGTTTAGTAACAGTTTACCAACAGAATCGAGCTGTTTTTATGTCAGTTGTGCTAAAAAAGATACTGGCCGTGTTTCCCAGATCCAGTTAAGAAGATCTTTGTACTAAGAGCTTCTTAAGAACGCTCTTAAGCCTCCCGTGAAAGAAAAACGTGTTTCCTAGATTTGCACTTAGCCTAAGAAGATCTTTCACTAAGAAGGAGTTGTAAGGCACATTAATCTTACACTAAGCAAGGAGATATTAAAACAGTGCGCACCGTACAGTACAGGCCAAAAGTTTGGACACACCTTCTCATTCAATGCGTTTTCTTTATTTTCATGACTATTTACATTGTAGATTCTCACTGAAGGCATCAAAACTATGAATGAACACATGTGGAGTTATGTACTTAACAAAAAAAGGTGAAATAACTGAAAACATGTTTTATATTCTAGTTTCTTCAAAATAGCCACCCTTTGCTCTGATTACTGCTTTGCACACTCTTGGCATTCTCTCCATGAGCTTCAAGAGCTAGTCACCTGAAATGGTTTTCCAACAGTCTTGAAGGAGTTCCCAGAGGTGTTCAGCACTTGTTGGCCCCTTTGCCTTCACTCTGCGGTCCAGCTCACCCCAAACCATCTCGATTGGGTTCAGGTCTGGTGACTGTGGAGGCCAGGTCATCTGCCGCAGCACTCCATCACTCTCCTTCTTGGTCAAATAGCCCTTACACAGCCTGGAGGTGTGTTTGGGGTCATTGTCCTGTTGAAAAATAAATGATCGTCCAACTAAACGCAAAGCGGATGGGATGGCAAGTCGCTGCAGGATGCTGTGGTAGCCATGCTGGTTCAGTGTGCCTTCAATTTTGAATAAATCCCCAACAGTGTCACCAGCGAAACACCCCCACACCATCACACCTCCTCCTCCATGCTTCACAGTGGGAACCAGGCATGTGGAATCCATCCGTTCACCTTTTCTGCGTCTCACAAAGACACGGCGGTTGGAACCAAAGATCTCAAATTTGGACTCATCAGACCAAATCACAGATTTCCACTGGTCTAATGTCCATTCCTTGTGTTTCTTGGCCCAAACAAATCTCTTCTGCTTGTTGCCTCTCCTTAGCAGTGGTTTCCTAGCAGCTATTTGACCATGAAGGCCTGATTCGCGCAGTCTCCTCTTAACAGTTGTTCTGTGCTGTTAATTTGCGATTTCTGAGGCTGGTGACTCGGATGAACTTATCCTCAGAAGCAGAGGTGACTCTTGGTCTTCCTTTCCTGGGTCGGTCCTCATGTGTGCCAGTTTCGTTGTAGCGCTTGATGGTTTTTGCAATTCCACTTGGGGACACATTTAAAGTTTTTGCAATTTTCCGGACTGACTGACCTTCATTTCTTAAAGTAATGATGGCCACTCGTTTTTCTTTAGTTAGCTGATTGGTTCTTGCCATAATATGAATTTTAAAAGTTGTCCAATAGGGCTGTCGGCTGTGTATTAACCTGACTTCTGCACAACACAACTGATGGTCCCAACCCCATTGATAAAGCAAGAAATTTCACTAATTAACCCTGATAAGGCACACCTGTGAAGTGGAAACCATTTCAGGTGACTACCTCTTGAAGCTCATGGAGAGAATGCCAAGAGTGTGCAAAGCAGTAATCAGAGCAAAGAGTGGCTATTTTGAAGAAACTAGAATATAAAACATGTTTTCAGTTATTTCACCTTTTTTTGTTAAGTACATAACTCCACATGTGTTCATTCATAGTTTTGATGCCTTCAGTGAGAATCTACAATGTAAATAGTCATGAAAATAAAGAAAACGCATTGAATGAGAAGATGTGTCCAAACTTTTGGCCTGTACTGTATGTGTGTCTCAAATGTTTGTAATAATCTCTAGGATTCTCAAGACGTGCATGTTTAATTTGGAGGGCTGCAACCATAGAATCAGTCTCGTCAGCAGTGGCAGAAAATTCTTCTTTCAGTGCTTGACGGAGCTTTGTGTAGTTACTTCTGACACTGGGATGCTGGTACTGAATAAACTTGTGGACAGCTTTGGAGCTGGTCTTCCACAAAAGTTTAATCTTCTCCCTTTCAGTTGCCTGGGGCAGGTCAACTAGACAGTTGTCAAGCTCTCTCAAATAATCATCAACATGTTGATCACAGTTGTCTGGATCAAACAGTTCAATGTCTTTAGCTAAAAACTCAAGCACTTCAAAGCGAGAACAGTCGGATGTCCTCTCTGGTGAAGGCAAGACTAAATTAGCATTCCTAAGGAGGTGTGAATCACATGCTGCAGGTCTCTAAGGTTGAAAGGCCAAGGTTGAATGGTTTTTAACCCTCCTTTCCCCCTGCGCATGGGTGAAATTATCCAAAATCAGTGTCTGAGGAATACATGGGACCTAATATCCTAAAGATAAACTACATGTTTCCTCAATATCTGTGTTTGGGACATGGGAAATCAGGTCACTGCTACCTCTGTCTGTTGGTGGAGGTTGGGGAGCTGACTTGATTCCCAAAGACTTTGTGTCTGGTGGGAAAGATTTCCGCTTACTGAGTGGAGGAGGTGCTAACCTCTCATCCAGGGAGGAGTGGGAATCAGAAAAGCCGGAATCACACTGGCTGTAAGACTGTGCTGGGGCTAGATGTTCTGATCTAAGCCTAAACAGTTCTTCTTTATGTGAGCAGAGGTCTAACTCTGCTGAATGCAAATCATCTAAATAGCACATGGCTTTCTTGTTAGCCATCTGAGCTTCATGGAGGAGGGAAGCATTTTGCGCTCTTAGACTTTTTACCTCCTTTTCTAAGGCTGATTTGCTCTGAAAGGCAAGGGTGGTGTGCCTGTGAAAGATCAGAAGCAAGCATTTTAACAATGTACTACTGGATGCAGTCTGTGCATCACAGTTGGCGCTGAGTAGAGAGTTTATCTCTTCACTGCATTCCCCGGGACTCAATCTGCTGATGAATTCTGGAAAGTCAGTTTAGCCTCTGTGCAACGGAATGAATAAACTGTTCTAAACAGGGGTTCGCCATTGTTAGGTCTTAAAAGGAGGGTAAGGCTAAAACAGGCTGTCTTAGTACAAGTCAAATGTTAAGTTGGCTGTGGTGTTGATTGGCAGACACCTTTGAGTGTAACTTGTGATGTACAGTAGCCTAACAAAAGAATGTACTGGCCTTGACTGTGGGGGTAGCGTCCTTTGGAGGGGGGGTAGCTACAACACAAACAGGCACTAAAGCCAAGGGACAGGAATTTACGACAGTAAATTTGCCTGCAAAGATAACAACATGCACTAACTAAAATGTGTGGCAGTATCAGTTAGAGTTGTTTCTTAAAGTTAAAGGACAACTTCGGTATTTTTCAACCTAGGGCCCTATTTCCCCATGTGTATGTGTGCGTATGATTCATGGGTACAACTCATTCTAAAATTGGTTCAGTATTGAGGGAGGCGGATGCAACCGGAGCCGCGAAACGAGCTAAAATGGTTACAGGGGCAAATACTCGTCTCGTCTCATCTCGTCATCCTCCGCTTATCCAGGTCTGGGTCGCGGGGGCAGCAGCCTCAGCAAAGAAGCCCAGACAGTCCTCTCCCCAGCCACCTCCGTCAGCTCTTCCGAGGGAACCCCGAGGCGTTCCCAGGCCAGCCAGGCGATGTAATCCCTCCAGCGTGTCCTGGGGCGGCCCTGAGGTCTCCTCCCGGTTGAATATGCCCGAAATACCTCCCAAGGTAGGCATCCGGGAGGCATCCTTACCAGATGCCCGAACCACCTCAACTGGCTCCTCTCGATGAGGAGCAGTGGCTCTACTCCGAGACCCTCCCGGATGTCCGAGCGCCAAGATCGGACCGCCAAGGCCCCCGCCTTGGTCTGCTGCCCGATCCACACTGCACCTTCTGGATCCCTCTGCGGGTGGTGGGCCTGCAGGGGGATGAGCCCATGTAGCCGGTTCGGGCTGGGCCCGGCTGGACCCGGCTGGACCCCATGGGTGAAGGCCCGGCCACCAGGCGCTCGCCCACAGGCCCCAGCCCCAGGTCTGGCTCCAGGGCGGGGCCCCGGTAACCCTCCAGGCCGGGTACACCAACTCTTGTTATCTTCCATCATGAAGGGTCTTCTGAACCGTTCTTCGCCTGACCCTTCGCCCAGAACCAATCTGCCATGGGAAACCCTACCAGGGGCAAAATGCCCCCGACAGCACAGCTCCTAGGGTCATTAGGGCACTCAAACTCCTCCACCACGATAAGGTGACGGTTTTTGGAGGGGGGGGGCAAATACGTCCCGTATAAGTATGTGCATTAAAAGTGCTTTTTTTTGCCACTGACCGGTTCAGATCGCCAGTGCTATGAGTGCTATGAGTGGAGTCAGCTGTCAGTCAGTGTTGGAGCAGAGAGGGGGAGGGCTGCCCCGCTTGGTACTGTAAGTGAGTATGTGTGTATGAAGTGTGTGTTTTTTTGCCACTGACCGGTTCAGATCGCCAATGCTATCTCATACTAACAGTATACTAACTTAGCCTTTCCCTTACCTCTGGGCTGTGTGATGTCACGAGCTTTGCTCCACTGTGTCTGTAGCTCTCTCTACTCGTGGGACAGCCGTTTTCTTGAGTAAGAGGTGTTTCGGGATTGGATGTCTTCTCTTCTTCGGCTGGCAGCAGTCATCTTGGGAGAAGTGAGCACTGCAGACCCGATGGTCTGCAAGGCGCAGTGTCTGGAGAGGAGTGTTAGCATCCATTTGTAACACAACTAGCCACAACTTCAGCATCTCGCCATCCGACAAAGGCAGCCTATGAAAGCTGTTTGGGGTGTGGCGCAACATCCTGTTCTTGCGTTCGGGAAAAAGGCCCATTTATTTGACCACTCCAAAAACTCCAGTAACACTCCAAGGGGTAGCACGTAAAAGACTCCGTCCCAAACTCTGACTCTTCTAGCGTAACACACACACTTCATACACACATACTCACTTACAGTACCCAGCGGGGCCGCCCTCCCCTCTCTGCTCCAACACTGACAGCTGACTCCACTCATTCACACTCACCACTGCCCCAGGACCGCTACCATATGCTATTTACAGAGATAGCACTGGCGATCTGAACCGGTCAGTGGCGAAAAAAAATCACTTTATACGGGACGCATTTGCCCCGTTACCGTTTTACCTCGTTTCGCGCCTCAACACTGAACCAATTTTAGATTGAGTGGTACCCATGAATCATACGCACACATACACATGGGGAAATAGAGCCCAGGTTGAAAAATACTGAAGTTATCCTTTAACTCAAGCTGGAACTTAGATCGTAACAGTGAGGTACAAACTTCACAGGGCTGGTAGCACACTGTGGATCTTTTACTTAAGCACTATTTGGACGGGATAGCGCCTCTCCCTCCATCGCTGCGTCCCTCTCTGGCCCGGCTTGTGAGCGAGCCATCTCCGCCCAAACGGGATTCGCCGTGATATACAACATTATTGATAGTATTAATTAATTATTAATGATATTCGAATTATCAAATTTAGGTTTGAACTTACAAAAAGATATATATATTTGAATATATTTCTAACTTTGATTTTTAACACACATATTTACTGCTGGTCTATTCGCATGGGATTAGTATTACTTAAGGTAATTGTCCGGGACCCTTTTACATAAGGTAAAAGTCGCGGTAATCTTCACTGACATCGAGCGGTAATGATTACTGACATGGCACATTCAGACGGGACTAAAATCTCTGGTAATTCAATTTATTTCAATTTTATTTATAAAGCCCAATATCACAAATCACAATTTGCCTCACAGGGGTTGTAATTATCACTTTACCCCACGTACCTATGTAAAACTAATCCCGTCCGAATAGGGCTTTAGACTGAAATGCTTGGCAGTAACAGCCAGTTCTCACGTAAACTCTCTGTGTCACGGGGCTGGTGGCACGCTGTGATGAATTTCAAAGGAAAATAGGAACAATAGAATCAACTGCAAAGTTTGACAGCTTGACCAGACTGCATTGAATACGTGGTATTCAAATGCTGAACCAAAATCTTACAAGTTTCTACAGGGTAGGTCAACTTGAAAAGCTAGCAGCAATGGCAACTCTTATTTGTATTCTGCGTCTTGTTTTTGTTAGTTGCCCCAAACAGTACAATTATTGCTGATGTGGGTTGCTTCAGTATCATCACCTGACTGTTGGGACCAAGCTATGAGTTTGTCCCTTTACTTATGGGGTGCCGTTTGTAAAGTGGCTCACACTGAAATTAACAGCAACATTTTGCCACATTTAGCTTCAAATGTTTAAAAAAGTGGTGTGAATTTTTTAAAGTCACTTTTTACCACATTTACAGCAATATTTGAAATATGTAAAATATAATCACAGTTAAATCTAAATATTAAATGTTAAATGTAAATCTAAATGTTAAATCTAAATGTAAATCTAAATGTTATTGTATTGTATTGTGCTTCGTAAGTTAGAAAACAAACTTGCCGAGTGCTGTGGTGGCTCTATGGTGGATACTGTCGCTGTCGCCAACGATGCACTGCTGAAATTCTGAATTCCGGCCGAAGCGGCCCTTCCCATGTTTTCAGCTAAATCGCCGGACATGTTGGTAAGCAAGGAGAGCATGGAGAAAATGACCGACAGTGGAGTGTACCCATAAATTTCACGCCATCCATGTTAGCAGATAGGAAACTAAAAACTCAAAGTACACGTCAAATAGAATTTCCCCAAACATGGTTTCTGTCATTTTAGGTAGCTCTTATCATGCTGATGTATGTTCAAGTGTGGTCAAGTGGGGTCAACACATTAGGTCTCACCAAGGGACACCAAATATGTAGGGATTTAATTGGCTATCTCAAATAATTAATAATTATTATCAATAATTAATAATCATGTTAAATAATGTGACTTAATTAACATTAAATCACCTCATGGGGCACCATTCCCGTAAAGGGAAAATGATAGCCAGTTAAAGATATCAGTCTCATAAAATAGGCTAAACTATTCATTTGGAGTTTGATTAATAATGACATTAATTACAACAACCAAAATTAACGGTAATGTCTGAAGAATTTCGGAGTTCTTGACACAGCAGAGGTTGACTATTCATTCACTCTTGTGCAACGTTAAACAGACAGCAGGTATGATTCCAAAGAATTATATTTATTCACTAACTAGCAAAGCAAAACCAAACACACAAATTCTAACTAACTATATACAAGCTTGGTGTGTATATATATGTGTGTGTGTGTGTGTGTGTGTGTGTGTGTGTGTGTGAGAGAGAAAAGAGAAAGACAAAGGCGGGTGTGGTGATCAAGGAGGCGTTTGGCCTACAAAACAAAATGGCTGACAACAGAGAACTACCAAAATGGCCAAATCAAGGCTGGCTTCAGGTCGGGAGAGGTGTTTGTCTGACCGTGCGGTCAGGACAAAGACAAAGGAAAAGAAGCGGGAACTTTGAGATGCCTGTTAATTTGTTAATGAGTCTGTGTCAATGTGACGTGTGTTGCTAACGGTCTGGATTAGTGCAGAGCAGGCCTGGAATTTCATCATTTTAGGGGCAAGGCCACTTGGCCTTTCGTGTTGTCAACTTTTTGAGGGCACAAAGGCCAAAAGCCAGGGCAGCAAGGCCATAAAATAAAACAATGATTTTAAGTCCACGTTCATAATGAATTTAAGGATTAAGGATGCATAACTATCTGTGAAATGAATAATAAAACAAGCTCAAGTAATAATAATGAGTATAATAAGTAATAATGTGATTTATTTAATAGCACTAATAAACCCAATGTGTTTTAAATATAGAACAACCAGGTTCATGTATTTATAAGCAAACAATCTTAAATATTAGGCCTAAATATTTTTTGAGTTTACATGATAAACTGATTCATTGAACAAGACTGGCTTACAATTAGCCTATTTTTCATGTGTTGTTAGATAGCCAACAAACAAACAAACTACAGCAGGGATATTCAATTACTATTTCAACTGGGCCGCATTTCAAAACCAGATCATGTCGATGGGCCACATTTTTAGCAGTGAGCAACCGATCCACTTTTTTTTTTTTTTTTTTGCATACATATATATATTTATATATATACAGACATGGCCCTCCTCAACATGATGCAGAAACAGACTTAAAAAGAGCTATCAATGCACAGAAGCATAATAAGTGACATTAACAATATCTAACAACACACACTATCTCTCTACCAGCATCTCCCTCTCTTCTGTCCTCCACACACACACACATGCACACACCTCACTTCCTGATGCTATCCTTACAGGTCAGTTACACAGGATATAGTTTTATACAGTCCATGGCAGCAACAGTCATGTTTACAACAACAAAGTCACTATTTAAAACCCAATAATATCTCACTGGAATATAAATATTCCTCCTGACATCACAATACTGAGTGAAGAAAGTCACGTTATCTCAGCATGAAGACAAACATCATTATCAGTCATTCATCCTGCTCTCTGTCCCTCCTCTACTGAGGACACTCACTGTCTGCAGGTTGGCTGCCTCAGATACATCTTCAGATAAAGTGTTAGCCTACATACAGACAGTTTTCATTTACTTTGTCTTAACACTTTGCTGTGAGCCTCGCAAGCGCGATGTGCTTGTGTCGACCGCGATCATAAATCATAATAGCTGTGAATGAGAGACTGTGGACAGAGCAGATTGAAATATGGCTTTCTACATGCTGATCACATGTATTGGCTTGGCTGGCAGAGGTTTTATTGCACTTACTCACAGTAACAAGTGTAGCTGTTGTTAACTAGAGTAATCTTGAAGTTAAATTCCATTTATCTGCACCACAGCCCCACCGCTGCACAATGATGATACATGAAACCAAAACTTTAAAAAGTAACGCTGATAATGGCGGAGCTTACTGTTATTACGGTGTTAATTAAACGTGCCTTGGGTTGTTTAATACCGGGCCTCGGTACTGATCCCTACCAGGGCGTTTGATGAAGTCTCCTGGTTGGCCGGTGATAGATTGGTGTCAAACTGTCGTTACAGCCCGTCCGAGCACTTCATGCCAGGCTCGAATCAAACCCCCCCCCCACTGGTGATGTACGCATCGTCTCATTTGATGTTGCTCAATAAGAGTCCAGAATGTCATTGCATTTTTTTTCTCAATAGACGCAGGTGTCAAAGCCGTGTTGACAGGAAAGAGGCAGAGGAGAAAGCCGCAAAATCACCTGGGGCAGTGCGGGCGGGGCATCAAGGCCACTGTGGCCTTAGGACGGATATTCTTTTCAAGGGCACAGGGCCAAATGAGGAGGGCACGAGGGTCATGGCCCTCGTGGCCCTTGTGGCCCTTGTGAAATTCCTGCCCTGGTGCAGAGATTGTTTAGTTGTGTGCAAGAATATGTCTGTGAACAGCATTAGCAAACTAAACACTTAGCTTTGGCGAAGCCCACTAATCAATGACCTGACTGCAAACTATCACAACAATAACTCAATGACAGCATTAAATCACATACAACAAGTTAAACATGCTCGCTTAGCCTGTAAAGCTGTGATAAGCTATGCCCAGTTGTTACGTTACTGATTCTTGAATGGATGGGAGAGAGAGTCACTTGGTGGTGTACTGCTTTGTTAGCCGGCAGAAGAAGGCTGAGAAGTTGATTCCAGCTGCAGTCTTTGTTGTGTTCTTTGTTTCAAAGGTGAAACTCAGAGGAAGCTGGTTGCTCAGGGTTTAGCAGAGTTAGATGCTGGGTGCTAACTCACTTGGTTCTCTTCATTGCTGGAATGCTAGTTGCAAACCTTGTGTTTGCAAGAGAGTCTATGCTCAATTGCCCTCCCTTTAGTGGTTTGGGGCTATGGAGCCAGGGTCTGGGCCTCTGGGCTGTTCCAGGCCCAGCCGGAAACAGGTGTGAGCTGCTACCAGCTGTAGAGCAAGAGAGTTGGAGCAAGAGAGAGTTGTCTGTTGGAAGGGAGCAGATCTTTGCAGGCCTGTGACATTACAGAGTCACATGTCACTGTAAAAGTCCTGTCAAATCAAGTTGTGAGACTTGTGTCTCACTGAGGTGTGAGGTGAGACCTCCTGTGGAGATGGGTGTCACCTAGCTCTCTTTGTTTGAAGACAAAGAGCATGCAGAGGAAAAAGCATTTAAATGTCCAGTGATGATTTACCAAATGATAAATCATCTGTGGTCCTGTGAATCCCAACGCTATAAACACAGGCTGACTACCCGGGCAGTGTGCATTTGCATATTTGCTAAATATTTAGTTTCACCAAGCAAATTAAGATTTAACATTTAACATTTAGATTTAACATTTACATTTTGATTTAGATTTAACATTTAGGGCTGTAGTTTCCCAGTGCAGTGTAGGGTGGCGAACCCCGCGTAGAGCTAGTTTCGAGCGGCGCAACCCGAGGTACGCTCAGTTTGGTAGTTTGGCAGACCGAAGTGCGCTGAGATGGGTGTGGCGGCGCAGCAGGGGGAGGTGTTGACAGATCCAGCTTGGCACAGTGACAGATTCGTGCTAAAAGGCTTCACCGAAGGTGCGCTAAAAGCTCGCCAGCTGAAACCAGGTCTACTGTCAGCGCAGGCAGAGCGCAGCTGGTGTAAGCTGAAGTTTGGCTGACTGGTGGACAGTGCGCACACGTTACCAAAACAAGTAGGTTTCCAGAATATCAAGCGCATTAATAATGCAATAAATACCCACAAAAAACACTTTTCAATGCAACTAGTGTCACGTCAGCGTAGCGTCTTCATTTGGGCTCCACTGACTGCATGGAGAAGCCAGTGGGGTTGTTTACCATTTGCTGAGCCGAGAGGCTGCATGTAGGCTGCATGAAATGTTAAAGGATTTTCCACCTAAGTTATTCCATATATTTGAGTTATCTACAAGTTTACTGTACTGTTTGTCATCTATTCGCTTTCAAATGTCCGTCACAGACATTTACACAATGTCACGGATAAACATGGGTAAATGCATGAAAAAAAATCATCACATATCACCTCTGATAATGGTTTATTCATTCAACACACTGTGCTCATTTAGCACACTATTTCATGTAGTTCGTGTCGGGTCGTGCGACAGACGGGGGGGTTGTTGCTGCTCCTGTTGCCGGTGGAGTCGATTAACGGGGGGGGGGGGGGTGGGGGGGGGGGTCAAACGGTCCCTCGCCGCCTCCTGCGTGTCTCGCTCTCAAATGACTGTGGATACTTGTTGTAGACTTGTGATACGCAAGCTTTGCCTCACAGAGTTTGCACTGCACCTCATTTTCATTTATTTTGTTGAAGTTGTTCCACACGGAACTTTTTGATGACTGTAGTAGTCTCTGCATGTTTCTCCTGTTTGTAGAAGAGCATCAAACTAGCTGGTAGCCCATCTCACGCCGCTGTAGCAATCCTATACTGCCCACGTGCGGTTAGGAGCTGAATTGCATGTCAAATAAAGGAGGGAAATAAGACGGCGAATAGTAATAGTTGCATTAAAAAATCGTTTTTTCAAAATAAAACGACTATTCAAAAATTTGAAAATCATGACCCATCCCTACTCTATATCGACTGTCCCGTCACATCTGATGTCAGATCAGAGGGGACTGGCACCATTTGGCACGTTTGGCACGCGTGATGGAAACCCAACTTGATTAACACAGCTGCAAACTAATGAGTTCACATCCCTCTCAGCCAACCACAAACAGCCACAGTGTCAGATAGGGAGTATATATTCAGCATCTGTCATCTTAGAAAAGTCAAAAGAGAAGAAACAGAGTGAAATTGCGAGAGAGAAAGAGAGAGCGCGCGTGCACGAGAGAAACGCAACATTGGTTTACAATTGTGGTGACCTCCTCCCAGGCTACCTTTGCATCATCAGCCCGTGGAGGTCTGCTCGCAGTTCCGTATATTCGGACACTGCGAACTTGGACCTCCCTGATCAAAACATCAGTTTCCTCCTGGGAGAAGTTTGGCTGTCTGATGCTGCCGCTCTCTTCTGTCATGGGAAATTGAGTAAACTCTCATTACGCCTTCGCGCGGTGCATTTAAGGGCAAGGAGAGGGGCTCATTTGATTTATGTGATGTGAATGGGCTGTGTAAAACCCACTCCACGCCTTCTCTCCTCCCTCTTTCCGACTTGCGTAGGTAGGAGGGACGGAGGTGGGAAAGATGAATAGCTGTGCCAGCGCACATGGTGTGCCAAACTTGCAAAATCTGCCTGGCCACACCCAGTTGGTGAAGCTCAGGTGCGCTGTGCCCCCGCCTTGCCCGGTCTGCGAAACTAGAGCCCATAGACTTAGATTTAACGTTTAGATTTAACATACATTTAGATTTAGATTTAACATTTAACATTTAGATTTAGATTAGAGCCATTGGTGGGGCACTTTCTGTGTACTCCCTATGCCGGTCCGAAGCCTGGATAAATGGTGAGGGTTGGGTCAGGAAGGGCATCCAGCATAAAACTTGTGCCAAATCAATGATGTGGAAAATAAACATATCTGCCATACCGGATCGGTCAAGGCCTGGGTTAACAACCACCGCCTCCCTTGCTGTTGACCAGCAGGGTACCGGTGGAAATTGGAGGACCGTTGGTCGAAGACCATCGAGGGAAGCAGATGATCCCCTATGGCAACCCCTGAAGGGAGCAGCTGAAAGACGAAGAAGATTTAACATTTAGATTTAGATTTAACATTTAATATTTAGATTTAATATATTTCAAATATTGCTGTAAATGTGGTAAAAAAGTGACTTTAAAAAATTCACACCACTTTTTTTTTAAACATTGTTTGAAGCTTAATGTGGCAAAATGTTGCTGTTAATTTCATTGTGAGACACTTTACAAATGGCAGCCCATATTTACTTGCATGAAGATAGCAAGTATCTTCATGGCGCCAGTGTGTGTGGTCGTCCATCTCCCGCTGTCAGTTATGTTTGTGTTTGTGCTGGTTTTGTCATTTGTCACTGAAAATGTCAACTCTCTACTAGCTTATGTTCGCCAAGCACTTGCAAAGTGAAAAATCAGGTTTGATCCGGGGCAAAGAACGCTTCCTCCACCACTTCTTGCGGGAGTGCCTGCCCACCTCTACGCAGCTCTTCTCCCCAGATGGAGGCGTCACAAAACCCGGTCCCGCGGTAAACGCAGTGGGCGACTGGTGAGGCTGGAAAGCCGCTCTGGTGCTTTCTTCAGCATCTACTCTGGCTGGATATGGACCAACCCATCGCTACTCTGTCTCCCGTCGCTCTCTCCAGCCTAGCGGCACCTGGCTGGTGCCTGTCATCGGCACGGAGTTCCATGCCTGCCTCTGTTCTCCCCATCTGCACAGAGGAGGGGTGAACCAACGCAGCCTTTGACCCCTCGCCTGAGCCCCCAGGACTGACAATCGCCTTGCTGCTCCCACCTCCCACCAGGGTCGCCCTGGTGAATGATAGATCGCTAGCAAACAAGACGTTCATCCTGAATTACTTTTTCATCACACGTCAACTGGATTTCTTGTGTATTATGGAGACTTGGCAGAGTGCCGGTGAGTCAAGTTCCTTCTCTGAACTCTTGCCGCTTCAGCTGTTCATATTTCAGCGCACCGCGAATGACTGGCTGGGGAAGGGGAATTGCAACCGTTTTCAAACAAGACTTTGACTATAAACAACTGTCACCGGTCTTATTCTCCAGCTTTGAGCTGATTATGTTGGAGCTTGGTCGCTCTCGCCCTGTACTGTGCGCGGTGATATACCGACCCCCAAAATACAACAAGCACTTCATCTCGGATTTCTCGGACTTCCTGGCTGAAATAATGCTTAAGTATGACCATGCTTTAATTCTTGGTGACATGAATATACACGTGTGTTGTCCCTCCAAGCCCCCGGCTAGTGAATTTTTAAATCTCATTGATTCATTTGATCTTGTGCAGTCTTGTGACTAGTCCCACACAAGAGCATGTTTATCAAACGAGTGTAGAAACGGGTGCAGATCTGAGCACAGGATTCATCTTACAATAGGACACAAGTGTGATTTATGAAACGTTTGTATCTGATCAGTCCCAGCATACGAATGATCAGGCCTTGATAAATGCGGCGGCTGAAATCGTCATTAGCATGTCACACCCTTAAATATTAATGGTTCGGAGGCCTCGCCCTTTGAGGTCACAACATGGAGAGGAGAAATATTGCAAAGAAGAGAAACTTTTCCAAGCTGGAAAACGACACCCTCACGTCTGAGGTGGAGGTAAATAAATACGTGTTTTTTGGAAGTTTAAAAACTGGCATTAAAGGAGCTCATAAAAACACTGTCATGAAGAAGATCACGGAGGCAGTCAACAGTGTCGCCGTTGACAAACGGACTCTGGCTGAGGTTTGAATAAAATTCTCAATAAGTAACCTATAATCTCGTCATACTCATACTACCCGGGTGATGTAGTCCCTCCAGCGTGTTCTGGGGCGGCCCCGAGGTCTCCTCCCAGTTGGACACGCCCGAAACACCTCCCAAGGAAGGCGTCCGGAAGGCATCCTTACCAGATGCCCGAACCACCTCAACTGGCTCCTCTCAATGTGGAGGAGCAGCGGCTCTACTCCGAGTCCCTCCTGGATGTCTGAGCTCCTCACCCTATCTCTAAGGCTGAGCCCAGCCACCCTGTGGAGGAAACTCATTTCGGCCGCTTGTACTCACGATCTCATTCTTTCGGTCACTACCCAGAGCTCGTGACCATAGGTGAGGGTTGGAACGTAGATCGACCGGTAAATCGAGAGCTTCGCTTTCTGGATAAGCTCCCTCTTCACCACAACGGACCGGTTAAGTGCCTGCATCACTGCTGACGCCGCCCCAATCCGCCTGTCAATCTCCCGCTCCATCCTACCCTCACTTGTGAACAAGATCCCGAGATACTTAAACTCCTTCACCTGAGGAAGGATCTCCCCCCCTGGAGTGGGCAATCCACCCTTTTCCGGCTGAGGACCATGGCCTCAGACTTGGAGGTGCTGATTCTCATCCCAGCCACTTCACACTCGGCTGCGAACCATCCCAGCGAGAGCTGGAGGTCACTGTTTGATGGAGCTAGGAGGACCACGTCATCCGCAAAAAGCAGGGACGAAATCCTCCCATCACCGAACCTGACACCCTCCACCACTCGGCTGCACCTAGAAATTCTGTCCATAAAAGTTATGAACAGAACCGGTGACAAAGGGCAGCCCTGGCGGAGTCCAACCCTCACCGGGAACAGGTCCGACTTACTGCCAGCCACGCAAACCAGACTTATGCTCCTTCGGTACAGGGACTGGATGGCCCTCAGCAAGGGGCCACCAACTCCATACTCCCGGAGCACCCCCCACAGGATGCCCCTGGGGATACAGTCGTAAGCCTTCTCCAAATCCACAAAACACATGTGGACTGGTTGGGCAAACTCCCATGCCCCCTCCAACACCCTGGGGAGTGTAAAGAGCTGGTCCACAGTTCCACGTCCGGGACGAAAACCACATTGCTCCTCCTCAATCTGAGGTTCAACTATTGACCGGACCCTCTTCTCCAGCACCCTGGAGTAGACCTTACCGGGTAGGCTGGGGAGTGTGATCCCCCTGTAGTTGGAACACACTCTCTGGTCCCCTTTCTTGAAAATGGGGACCACCACCCCAGTCTGCCACTCCAGAGGCGCTGCCCCGGATGTCCACGCAATGTTGCAGAGGCGTGTCAGCCAGGACAACCCTACAACATCCAGAGCCTTGAGATATCCAGGACGAATCTCATCCACCGCCGGGGCTCCGCCGCCTCGGAGTTGTTTCACTACCTCTAGCTCCTCCGAGAACCGTTACTCCTCCGAGAACTGTCGCTCCTCCGAGAACCGTCACCTTATCGTGGTGGAGGAGTTTGAGTGCCCTAATGACCCTAGGAGCTATGCTGTTGGGGGCATTTTGCCCCTGGTAGGGTTTCCCATGGCAGATTGGTTCTGGGCGAAGGGTCAGACAAAGAACGGTTCAAGAGACCCTTCATGATGGATACAAACAAGGACACGTGTACCCGGCCCAGAGGGTTACCCGGGGCCCCGCCCCGGAGCCAGGCCTGGGGTTGGGGCCCGTGGGCGAGCGCCTGGTGGTTGGGCCTTCACCCATGGGGTCTGGCCGGGCCCAGCCCGAACCGGCTACATGGGCTCGTCCCCCTGCAGGCCCACCACCCGCAGAGGGATCCAGAAGGGTTCGGTGCAATGTGGATTGGGCAGCAGACCAAGGCGGGGGCCTTGGCGGTCCGATCCTCGGTTACAGAAGTTGGCTCTTGGGACATGGAATGTCACCTCTCTGGCAGGGAAGGAGCCGGAGCTTGTGGAAGAGGTCTCACCTCGACACATAGTTCCGGCTCTGGAACCCTAGTCCTTGAGAGGGGTTGGACTCTCTCCTTCGCTGAAGTTGCTCCGGGTGAGAGGCGGAGGGCCGGGGTGGGCTTTCTGACAGCCCCCAGACTCTCTGCCTGTACGTTGGGGTTTACCCCGGTAGACGAAAGGGTTGCTTCCCTGCGCCTTCGGGTTGGAGAACGCATCCTGACTGTTGTCTGTGTTTATGCGCCGAACAACAGTTCAGAGTACCCGCCCTTTTTGGAGTCCCTGGGATGGGTGCTGGACAGTGCCCTGACCGGGGACTCCATTGTTCTGCTGGGGGACTTCAATGCTCATGTGGGCAATGACAGCGGGACCTGGAGGGGCGTGACTGGGAGGAATGGCCTGCCCGATCTGAACTCGAGTGGTGTTCAGTTATTGGACTTCTGTGCGGGTCGCAGTTTGGCCATGACTAACACCATGTTCAAACATAAGGATGTCCATCGGTGCATGTGGCACCAGGACAGCCTAGGTCGCAGGTCAATGATCGACTTTGTAGTCGTATCGTTTGACCTGCGGCCATATGTTCTGGACACTCGGGTAAAGAGGAGCAGAGCTGTCAACTGATCACCACCTAGTGGTGAGTTGGATCAGATGGTGGGGGAAGACGCTGCGCAGACCTGGCAGGCCCAAACGAACAGTGAGGGGCTGCTGGGAACGCCTGGCGGAAGAACCTGTCCAGATAATCTTCAACTCCCATCTCTGGGAGAGCTTCGACCGCGTCCCGAGGGCAGAGGGGGACATTGAGTCCGAAAGGGCCTTGTCCCACTCTGCCATTGTCGAGGTGGTGGTTGTGAGCTGTGGCCGCAAGGCCGCTGGGGCCAGTCGCGGCTGTAATCAAACCGTCAGGCTGAAGAAAGAGGCCTACAGGGCATGGTTGGTCTGTGGGTCTCCGGAAGCAGCTGACGGGTACCGGCGGGCCAAGCGGAGGGCAGCGGCGGCAGTCGTGGAGGCAAAAACTCGGGCGTGGGAGGAGTTCGGTGAGGCCATGGAGGAAGACTATCGATCGGCTCCAAAGAGGTTCTGGCAAACCGTCCGGTGCCTCAGGGGGGGAAGGCGGCAACTTGCTCACACTGTTTACAGTGGGTGTGGGGAGCTGCTGATGTCAACTGGGGACATTGTCGGGCGGTGGAAGGAATACTTTGAGGAGCTCCTCAATCCCACCAACACGTATTCCAGTGAGGAAACAGAGACGGGGGTCTCGGGGGTGGGTCATCCAATTTCTGGGGCAGAAGTTGCTGAGGTAGCCTATAATCTGATGATGATAATAAAAAAACAATCTTTTATTCATCCATAGCCATAGCTTAATAGCCAATGCCTGGCAGTTGACCAATTCACAATTCTTTACGTTTAGGTGAAGAAAAAGTGGTCAGACTCAACCCTTGGGGCACCTTAGGACTAAAACGGTCCTTTTTTCTTATATTTTTTTTCATTCTCAATATATCTGTTAGTTTAAAACCTCAGTGTGTAAAAATGGTGACTAACAGTGACATCAGCGGTCAAATTCTAGATTGCAGGGCTCACTCGCGCTCACTCGCTCACCCCTCCCGTCAGGTAAGTGACGGTGGCCTCGTAGGACAGAAAGCCTTGCGTAGACAGAGATGGCATCATCCACGAGTTTATATATATATATATATATATATATATATATATATTGTCACCTAAAACAAGAACCATACCAAAATGTTAATCATTTAATAGCCTACTTTGTTTAGATTTATTTAACGCAGTTTACTGTTATGGAATATAAATGAGTCGTGCGTCGTCGTTGTCGTCCCCCCGGCCACTTGGCTACCACGTTTAGTGATAGCCTGGCATCACAAATTATCTGTAAGTTAATAGAGTGGTAATTTTTGCGATTGATGAATGCGTAATCATTCATGGCTATTTTATTTCATTTTGTTTTATTCATTTTGGGAATCCTTTTTTAATATGTACTGAATATGTGGCTGCTTATGCTTAGATGACAAGTTTGAGGTTTGATTAATAATTATTTTCAGACTCAGCCAGATCTTGCTGTGCTGCACCGCAAATCCACAGACTCAAACTTGCGTACACAAGATGAGACCTGATGTGAGATCTGATTGTACCCTACACTCACATCCAAATTGATAAATGCCAGAGTTGGCATGGAAATGAGCGTACACCCGCTATTCTGGCGTACGTTCGTTTCATAAATGAGGGCCTATGTATGTATAATATTACAGTACGTTACAATATGTATTTAACATTATGTGTGTCATAATGACAAAAGTAGCAACAGTCTTATCAGTAATAAAGGCTGTAGTAGTATGTGATAGATGGAAATCACTGATATATAATGTGTAGATGCTGTTTAAAATTCAAATTCTGCAGCTGCAATCTCTCCTTTAAAGATTGAGACACGCACGTACGCACAGAGTGAAGGCGTTGTCATGGCGATTAATGAGGTCCATGTACCTGAGCAGCACACAGAGACCTCATGAGAGAGCAGATCAGCAAAGGGACTTTAACATGGGATTAAACTGTCTCGAACTCCTTCCTTTAATTCCCAAACCGCGGGTCCAATCGGCAGAGAGATACATTCATCCCAAACGCAGACATACAGTTTTTATGTTTGTGGAGTCAAAAAATGCGATCTTGGTCGCAAGTTAAAGATGTGTTGCCCCTCATCTTTTCTTTCGAAGATCGTCAGAAAGTTTTGTGTCATGTCACATTTGAGCGCATATAAAAAGTTAGTTATTCCAAGGGCTTGTTCAGCAGGGGTTGAGCTTTCATGTGTGTGAGTTTGAAGCCGATACGATAAACGGTGTAGCAGGAGATATTTTTTGAAGAGCATTTTTGAGGCGAAATCTTACTTTGAAAAGGCAAATAGCTCACCTCCTGTTGGATTTAGGTCAGAGGTGTCAGCGTGTCATTTGTAGGTCTTGATGAGACAAACAAGACATGAGACAAACAAGACATGACAAACAAGTTTTGGTTTCATCTTTCTACAACATTCCTACAGGCCGCAGCGGCCATTTTAGTGTGTCTAGGTGGCCCTAGAGAGCCCATTTTGGCACTTTAGGGATTCATTTTTCATTTTATCAAATTTTTCGCCAGTCCTGACATGCGTGCCAATTTTGGTGAGTTTTTGAGCATGTTTAGGGGGGCAAATTAGGCCTCAAAGAGGAGGAGAAAGAAAGAAAGAAAGAAAGAAAGAAAGAAAGACAAATAAACGCACCAAAAACAATAGGGTCCTCAGCCGAATTACTTTTAGCTAACTGCTATTTCAACCATTTGTCAGTGACTTTTAGCTAAATAATGCTACTGATGGCATGACAAGTTGCGTCCCATTTCCTAGATTTAGGATGCGTTCACAACTGCCCTGTTTGGTTCAGTTCAATCAAACTCTAGTTCATTTGCCCCCGTAAGTGTGGTTCGTTTGGACAGGTGTGAATAGGTGTGAACACACCAATCGCACTCAACCAGACCATGACCTTCTTGAAGAGGTGGTCAGCCGAACTCTCGTGTTCGTTTGTGGTGAGAACTTGTTTTGACCTCTATCTGAACCAACTGCAGTCACATCATGCATTGTCTGGGTTAAACAAGCATGAGCATGTTACAGTCCCAGAAGACTATTAATGTGCGCCTCCTCCTGTACTGCCTTAATATGCGCAATCTGTGTGATTTCAAACAGTATAGTTTGTCAAAAATGAACAACGCAAGCAATATAGTACATGATGACCAGTGCTAAAATCGACTTGTGTAGTTGGCCCTCCATTATGACATTAGGAAGTGTCACATTTATCTTGCAATTGTACTCCTCTTCAATCTTTTGTTAACTTCCTGGATTTTTTTTTTCCCGCATGGAAATTCTGACCAATCAAGAGCAGCTTTCTCGCGCAAGGCATTTGAGCTGGTCCTCTTGTAAATGCTGCTGTGAGAACATGAACCAACTGTAGGCAATTATGCAACTTTTTAACAAAGTTAGGACCCTAGGTCTGAAAAACCCTAAGATTTCAAACTCTGCCCCTTCTGTCTCCAGTCTGAAGGGTCACTACTTAGTTGAGGGCACTCTAAAACTAGATGTAGGACCAAGGGGGAGAACGCGGATTCCACACTGGCCATAAAGTCTACTTAGATGAGAAATGTAACAGTCTTGCAAAAACAACCGCTCCAAGGAACTTCTTTTGAAGGTTGTTTTATTTGTATCTTTATTTACACAAATATTTCAGGTGGGTTTGTTCAATGTGCTGGGAGTCCCAAAATGACACTAACAAACACTAACATGGTGACAAAACATAGGGACTTTATTTCTTCTCAGGAGCCGCGTCACCAGCCTCCAGTTTGGGTGAAGTCTCTTTGGGGTCTCGGTAGGCAGGGAACACCTCCCAGGGTGTGTTCAGGTCAAACTTCCTGAACTCCTGCGCCAGCTCGACAGGCTCTGCCACCACACGCTTCACCTCATCATCATAACGCACCTGCAGAGGGGAACATTTAACGCACATTTTATTGATTTTGCAATTACTGTACACCTGTCTACCACAAATATAATTGTTTTACAATATGTTACATGTATTCCTATATTTTAACCTCTGCACTATTTTATATGTAAGATTTAGGTTTTTACTTGGATGTTTTTTATTTTTATTTTATTCATTGTTTATGAGCACTATTGGAGGGAGCCTTAGATTCATAAGCTGCTTCTCTGTAATTGTGCACGTGACAATATATAACTTGAAAGTGTGCTTTAATGTTCGGATGGGCATTTTAAGTAAATTCCATATTCGAGTACTTGCATTAAAGTATTAGAGTACTGAAGTATGAAAAAAAATCTAATGTAAGAACAGGAATGTAGATTGGCCAACAACGCAAACAAGTGCAATTTGAAATTTGTTTATTGAACAACTTGGCTTCATTTTGTCTATTAAACCAACTGAAAATTAACATAAGGAAACTCAGCAGTCTTTCTGTCGCTGCTGTTAACATCACACAGTACTAAAGGGCCGTCTCTAAGCTGCTCTTCCCAGAGTCAGTTCCCCGTCTGCCTGGTAGCACAAGCTAACATAGCAGCAGTGACTAACATCCAACACCGAGAAGTTTAATGGTCCCAACACATCACAGTGAAACAGCTTGACTCTGTCATTAAACCTGTCAATAACCATTAGTTAATGTTAGCCATGTTATGTGTAGGTGTGTGCAGTAATGTTCACCTGTGGGAAGGGCGGCAGCAAGTATTCTTTACGTTGAGCCCACTCATGCTCATCCTTAAAATACTCATACCCTTAGCTGATGGGTTTCGAAACTGTATTTCAGCCAACACATCCCGCCCCTGCATACGGACTGTTTATCTGTTGCTTTAACATGATTAATCAGTGCCACTCTGACAACAAACAGACACCAGAATGCTACGATTTTAGTCAGTCTGTTGTGCCTGCCCTGTATAAAAAAAAGAGCAAGCTGCAGTCTTATGATGGAGCATAACATTACATTACTGACGTTTGTGTTATTAATTTTTTTCTTATTGACAATATGCCGGTATCTGAGTGTCTTAACTGTTACAGTAATAATTTTGGCCCCAGCTCTAACAGCCTCTCTGTACACTGTACTCATGTGTGCACGCTTGCGCGCAAGACTAGCAAAAGCATGTGAACACACATGAAGGTGGTGCCTGTGTGTCCAGGTCTCGTGCAAGCGCACACACGTGAGTGCAGTATACAGAGAGGCAGTTAGAGCTACAGGCTACAATGAGGCTATAAACAGAGTTTAAATGACATTTTTCCAAACAACTTTTTATGTCGGGGCTTCAGGACACTTGGATCACAACGGACGAGCAGTATGGAGATATTTTGTGGTTTCAATTATGTGTTTTTTGAACGTTTTAATCTGGGGCGCCGTCAGCCTGCATTAGGTGGAGTTGTGCTGCTACCCACTCTCCACAAGGATCTTGGCAAGGATGTGAGGACTCTAAAACTTCACCTGAGCCTCCCTCGGCATATGGGTGAGTAGATAATGGCTGAATTTTCATTTTTGGGTGCACTATCCCTTTAACAAATAAATTACAGGATCCAGCAGTGTTTGTGATTTTAAGTGTCTGGGCACAACTTCCATCCTCTTGTCATACTGACATTCTGCCATTACAGTTAGAAATGATAACAGATTGATGAAGTTAAATAAAGCGGACAGAGGCGACATGCTGCTGGCAGCACTCACCTCTACGTATCCTGAGAGAGGGAAGTCCTTCCTGAAGGGGTGACCCTCAAAGCCGTAGTCTGTCAGAATACGCCTCAGGTCTGGGTGATTTGAGAAGAACACACCAAACATGTCCCACACCTACACCCACCCACACACCCACACACAGTTTGTGTCACTGTCCAGAAAGTCATCAGAATCAGAATAGTAGCACTGTAGTGACTCTCCAGATTGGGCCTCCAGGTTGTGACTCACCTCCCTCTCGTACCAGTTGGCGGCCATGTGCACCGGCACTGCAGAGTCCACCGGCGTCAACTCATCTGTGTATGTCTTAATTCGGATACGAGAGTTGTATCGCAGCGACAGCAGGTTGTACACAATCTGTAAAGCAGCACAAACACATTCTCACTATACTGTACAAACATTCAGAAAGCTCATTTGGATGATATGAATCTTAGTAAACCAGGAGGGCCCCTGCACATAAGTATTTTAATTCTACCCATAAAACGTGGTTTTAGAAGAGAATGTATGACAAATAACGCTTTACTGTCCAAGTGTTGCTCTTGGTACAACGGACATACCGACAAACAGTTTAAAATTAGGGCTGTCAAACAATTATTTTTTTAAATTACAATTAATCCATGAATTTCAATAGATAATCGGGAATAATTGCATTTTTATTGGCATGTTGAAAATTCCATTATTTTGCATTTCAATATAGTTTTGAAGTCCATATTAACAAGGTGAAGCAATTCTTAACAGAGTGTCTTGGTTGGCAATCAAATTCACTTTATGATCTTGACTTTTAGATTTATGTTTTTTCAAATCAATGCTGCACTGGTACAACACTGTATTCTGAAACCATGACTTAGGAGGAAGGAGTGCTTTTCCTGTGAAATACAGTCAGTTTTTGTTGTTGTTTTTGGAAGGGTACCACTTTCAGTTGAGACAGTGCAGTTACTCTGATATAATTTTGATTACTCACTGACATCCAATGATCCCCAGTTAATGTCAGAGTATTTGCACTTTTTCAGAGTTCCAATTAGTTGCTTTCTAGATTCATACAGGTCCTGTATGTGTCAAACTATTGTTCCCTTGCGACAGTAATACATAAGACTGATTACAACATGTCAACCTGAGGACGTTCCCTAAATACAGTACAGGCCAAAAGTTTGGACACACCTTCTCATTCAATGCAAGAGGTAGTCACCTGAAATGGTTTCCACTTCCACTGTGCCTTATCAGGGTTAATTAGTGGTATTTCTTGCTTTATCAATGGGGTTGGGACCACCAGTTGTGTTGTGCAGAAGTCAGGTTAATACACAGCCGACAGCCCTATTGGACAACTGTTAAAATTCATATTATGGCAAGAACCAATCAGCTAACTAAAGAAAAACGAGTGGCCATCATTACTTTAAGAAATGAAGGTCAGTCAGTCCGGAAAATTGCAAAAACTTTAAATGTGTCCCCAAGTGGAGTCGCAAAAACCATCAAGCGCTACAACGAAAGTGGCACACATGAGGACCGACCCAGGAAAGGAAGACCAAGAGTCACCTCTGCTTCTGAGGATAAGTTCATCCGAGTCACCAGCCTCAGAAATCGCAAGTTAACAGCAGCTCAGATCAGAGACCAGATGAATGCCACACAGAGTTCTAGCAGCAGACCCATCTCTAGAACAACTGTTAAGAGGAGACTGCGCCAATCAGGCCTTCATGGTCAAATAGCTGCTAGGAAACCACTGCTAAGGAGAGGCAACAAGCAGAAGAGATTTGTTTGGGCCAAGAAACACAAGGAATGGACATTAGACCAGTGGAAATCTGTGCTTTGGTCTGATGAGTCCAAATTTGAGATCTTTGGTTCCAACCGCCGTGTCTTTGTGAGACGCAGAAAAGGTGAACGGATGGATTCCACATGCCTGGTTCCCACTGTGAAGCATGGAGGAGGAGGTGTGATGGTGTGGGGATGTTTTGCTGGTGACACTGTTGGGGATTTATTCAAAATTGAAGGCACACTGAACCAGCATGGCTACCACAGCATCCTGCAGCGACATGCCATCCCATCCGGTTTGTGTTTAGTTGGACGATCATTTATTTTTCAACAGGACAATGACCCCAAACACACCTCCAGGCTGTGTAAGGGCTATTTGACCAAGAAGGAGAGTGATGGAGTGCTGCGGCAGATGACCTGGCCTCCACAGTCACCGGACCTGAACCCAATCGAGATGGTTTGGGGTGAGCTGGACCGCAGAGTGAAGGCAAAGGGGCCAACAAGTGCTAAACACCTCTGGGAACTCCTTCAAGACTGTTGGAAAACCATTTCAGGTGACTACCTCTTGAAGCTCATGGAGAGAATGCCAAGAGTGTGCAAAGCAGTAATCAGAGCAAAGGGTGGCTATTTTGAAGAAACTAGAATATAAAACATGTTTTCAGTTATTTCACCTTTTTTTGTTAAGTACATAACTCCACGTGTTCATTCATAGTTTTGATGCCTTCAGTGAGAATCTACAATGTAAATAGTCATGAAAATAAAGAAAACGCATTGAATGAGAAGGTGTGTCCAAACTTTTGGCCTGTACTGTACATGATATACTTGTGTGGTGATCTATCTTTGTCACTCTGCAGTTCAACCTCCAAAACACCAGTCAGCGTTCCTGTGTTGTGCTATAAAGTTTGACTGATTCAAAACACACCTAAAACACACATTAAACATGGTCTTATAGAGACACTTTCAAACACAAGTACACAAATCAGTTCCATTATAACTCACAATATTCACAGATAAAACACTTATCTTTTGCTGGACACGTTTTCCACAACAAGCTAACGTTATTAGCACAAGCCTAAGACATTTTACATTATTCAAAGTAGCTTAGCGGCTAGTGGGAGTTTTTCCTCACATTACTGCAGCGATGCCCACAATTCCCATCATGTCTTGTGCTAATTTAATGTAATTTGTAGTTTGCAGTTAACTTTGCCGTTTTATGTTCCAAAACACAAATTTCACTGTCTGTTAATGTTTATAATGTGTCTGTTGAAAACATGGTGGTTTATGGTGGTTATTGTCAATTTTGTGTTTGTTTATAACTTATACCATTAGTGTGTTGGGTGTTACAATTCAACAGCCCGGCTGTATTTTTCTATTTTGGGCATGGACTTCTATGCATCCCATACACACGTTAAAGAGAATGGATAGAAATAACCTCCAAGTTGCATTGTGTTCAACTTCCAACCTTCTTTTGATTTACCATTTCAGCAGTCTGGGTGATAAGAGAGATAACTAAGTTGCTCGAACCCTGTAGGAGGGTCCGGGGGCATGCTCCCCTGGGAGAAAATTTTGTATATATGTGATTTAAAGGCATCAATCTGGTGAATTTTGAGAGCCAAGTTACGATGGCAGAATATGCCTAGATTTCAACATCTTTGTGCTTTTCATGAGTGAAAAATGTTTTATTTTTACTGATAGTGGTACATGATGGTGAAGGGTTACACTTAAAATACAGCTAAGGATTAGTGGTTAGACGTGTCAGTAATCAAAAGAAAAATGACTATGGAGAGCTATTTTATCATTTTAAATCATGTGCAGACAAAATATTCTTTTAAAACTTCTCACTCACAAACATAGTTACAAATATGCAAAACAATACAAAATACGCAATACGAAAAGAAAACAAAAGGTAAGACTCAAATTAATTACACACAAACAGACATAAATCACTGCTTTCCTCCTTCCCTCCCTCACGATTTGTAAGTATGGCACCCTGAATCAGAGCATGTAATAATTTTAGGCGGCTTCGAAAAGAAGATTTCAAAGGCCCTCTGGTAGTTGAATGCCTCTGGGACAGGCCCATTTATGGCAACCCACTAGATCCATGGCGTGCGCGATCCGGCTGAGGCGCGGGTGCCGGAGCTAATAGCGGCCATTCAAGTCAGTGTAAGCTGCTCCACCAACCACGACCTAGAAGCAGCTCAGTTTCTCGGCTGAGCTGCTCAAAAATACATGCCAGGGTCTATTTTTGACACCGCGCAACAGCACGTCAATTTGCACAGACCAACGGGAAGTCACGCGTAGGGTTGGGAATCGTTAGGATTTTAACGATTCCGATTCCTTACCAATTCCTTCTTAACGGTCCGATTCCTTACCGATTCCTACATTATATTCATTATACTTGCTATACTTAAACAAGTATATAATAAACACAAATGCAATCATACAAATACAAAAACTTTATTCTAACTGTTGAAGCACAGTACAATTAGATGAAAATACACTTTTGTGTGTGGTGTGTATTTCAGATTTAGAGCTTGTCATCTCCCTGAGAATATATAACAACAAAAAGTGATTCTCTGATTTCTACAGTAACACCATTACCTCAAATTAACCACAGCAATGTAATAAAAAATACTTATATGCATTCATGCTTGGGCACTGTTATTTACGTAACACCTGAACATAACACACACAGACACACTGGCTGTTTGTTTCTACCGTTACCCTCGCTGGAAGCCTCGGACCTCCTGCCACCTGCCTCCACCTTGATTAAATGCTGAAAATTAAATAAAAGAGGGAGACAGGTTTCTCCTATTTTCTCTTATTTTGTTATATTTCTCCCTCTCCCCTCGCTGGAAGCGTCGGACCTCCCACCGCCCGCTCCCGTCTCAAACACGAGAGGTCTCCCTCTCTGGAGCACCCACGGCGCACACCCGGCCTGTTAAATAGCCTGTAACCATGACAACTGTGTGACACAAACTCAGTGCTTTAGTGACTAGATAATGTCGGGCTCGGTCGGGTTCGGACAGAAATATGCAGCCCATGCCGCACACTAATGGAAATGCACGTGACAATCTAGGAACCGTTTGCAGGAACCATTACGCCAAATGTGATGGAACCGGTTCTGTAACCAGAACTTTGGACCCGGTTCCAAAAAAGAACCGGATCCGGATCCCAACCCTAGTCACGCGCAGAAAAGACGAGAGTATCTGGTCAATTTTCAAAATAAAACAGTTATTTTTTGCTAGTCACTTATTATAAGATAATGGATGTTTACATTACATAATTTAGCCTAGCGGCTAGCTGACTTTTTTCCTCTACTCACAGCTTAACAAATTATATGTAATGTTATTATTTTTCTCACCCAATCTCTGGTTTAAGTCACTGCATCTCCAGACAGAAGAGCACAGTTGAATTTCAGCCAGCATGCATGTTTTTTTCAGCCAAACATGTTGAAACAGAGCAGCTCATCTGCACATTTTTTTTCTATTATTATTTGTCTATTTATTTGTCTGCATGGTGTTGTTTTGTCAATTACAAAAAAGTGTACTGTACAAGTGGCTTTGTACCAGATAATTTCCTTTTTGAATTCAAATAAAAATAAAATTACAAACAAAAGAAACAGAGCAGCTAATGTTGCTGTGGTGAGAAGTTAGCGGAGTGAGATGCCCATCCAGGTAGGCATGCCATGTCTTATCTCAGAACCACATTGTTTACATATGCCTACGCTCTGTCTGTTCACCTGTATGTTCTCCAAAATCAATCTTTCCACACTGCTGATTTATTTCTGGGTAAATAACGTTACTGGGTAAGTAACGATTGTTACACCCCTAATTATAACCTGAAGTAATCATGGTTAAATGGTTTCACAGACTTTAGATGGAGCGCCAGTCACTGGAGGGAGGTTTGCACTGGAAATGCCAAGTTTCTAAATTACAACTTCATCTCCAAACTCACCTCAACACACATCACATTATTTAATATAGGTGAACAACCTCAAACCTTAAACTTCCACTGTACAACCTCCAAGACGTTTATCTACAAATCTAAGTACTCGGGTGTTTGACTAAAAATAGAGACGAGTTTAAACGTGCAACTATTTGCAATGCGTCGTTCTGCAACGTTCTAAAAACCTGCCGGTTCACACCAATGCAACTAGAGGAGCCAGTGAATCAATGTAACAACTCTCTGTACTTGCGTTCTGATTTCCAGCTTTTCAGGCTTATTTTGTGGCTGAATATAATTTGTAATTTCTTGACATATGAATGAGGAATGAGATACTAGCTACAGTTGCATTTGTAGTAGTAATGAAATGGTGAAAAACATATCGGGCATCAGATGGACTATATTCATAATTAATATGCCACAATATTATTAGTAAGCAGCACCATTTAGTTAGTCAATGAGAATGTGTGTGTGGGCAGGGCAGGGCATAAGCACATACAACGAGCTGCAGCAGCGGTCCACTGTCCAACACCAGCACACGTGAGGATAGAAAGAGAGGGCTCAGCAGGGACAGAGCTCCTGCTGCAGCATGTGAACACGCAGTCTGCAGTCATTTTCACTTTACCAGGGGACTTCACTACAACCTGACTGGCTGTGGAAACAGGCGACATACCTTACATTTTAAAACCAGCCACTGGCAATTTGACCAGCTGAGTTGCAGATGACATCAGTCGGCCTGACCCAACCTCGGTAAATACCATAAATAAATGGTCTCATGCTGCATTTTGTTGTGGTATTCATCATGGCAGGGTACAGCCCCTGCTCTTACACACTGAGCTTAGTTGAGTGGAGGAGTCAAACAGCAGAGAGTTGAAGACAGCAGCACTCTGCGTTGCTGTGCATAAAAGCTTCACGAGTAAAAGTATCTGTGTAAAACAAAGGAGTCGGATCGAACTCTATGTGGCTCAATATTGCTGATCCCAATCATTTAATAAATGCCTTGATCAGCCCAGATACCAATCTTTGAGACTGGACTGGGACATCCTTAGGGTGTGTCTCTGGGTCTGTGTGTGTGTGTGTGTGTGTGTGTGTGTGTGTGTGTGTGTGTGTGTGTGTGAGACAGCTACCTCAAAGCGGTTCTGGCGTGTTGGGATGTCGACAGCAGTCAGGTCAATCATGTTCCTGAACTGTGCATTGGTGTGGTCCCTCAGGAAGGTCAGCACAGGGATCACTCCGTCAGGATGGATCATCACCTCTAGCTCATTAAAACAGGTTACCTGCACAAACACACAAGGAGAAACAAAACAGGTCTTCAATTTCACAGAGTGGCAAAACTGATGAAATACAACTTCCTGGTCTGGCACCTGATGCCACCGGGCCCAATGCACTTTTTTCCAGAGAATTTTCTTTAAATCTGAATTTTCTCTTAGGCGTTAACAAAATGTACAAGTGGTCCGGACTGCTTGTAGGAGTACTTTCCAATTAGTCATATTAGCTTATCATAGGGCTTAGGTTATTCACTGAGTGTTGATCCTTTCTCTAGAACACAAACTTCTTGTGTTTATTTGAACTATTATCCAAACAAGTTTTTTACTACTAGATTTTATATTTTATTACTCCAAAAAATTCTGAGTTTAAAAACCATAAATTTCAGTTTATAATGATAAATTAAAATGTAATGATGGACTACAAGTCTAAATTGAGTCTATTTCTATAGCCTAATGATATCATCATTAATTCAAATAAGCTACTGATACTATTATGTAACACAATAATATTGATCATGCTGCATACAGTTAAAAACGTATAACAACTTTATCATTGGATAAAAAGACAGGTCACTACGGGACCTGCAGCTCAGAACACCAACACATAACGGACGGGAAAAGATACATAATGGAGTCCGAGCTGTCCAGTCTGTGGTCTGAACTCCACCACATTGAGAACCTCCTGGATGTTGTCCTCCAGAGTCAAACTCTGCTCCTCTCCCGGCTAGATGTGCTGCAGCAGGATGTGCCCAACAGCCCTGTGTGTCCGGCAAATACTGAAAACCCAGGTCCATCGGCTGCTCATCCTCTCTCCTGGGCGTCTGCTGTGAAGAAACAGAGAAGGATTTCTCTCCCGCTGTTCTCACCGGACGGAGATAAGGACCTGATCCCGCTGTCAAACTTTTTTACACTGCTGGAAAAGCTAACAGAGCTAGCGGCTCCATCGACTGCTCCGAAGCAGCTTATCCCAACTCGCTCCAACATAAAAGGAAAGCATCGTAAATCCCCAACGAGCCCAGAATCTTGTGGAAAACGCCGTAGATGTTTCTCTCCCCCTGCTGTCTTAAACTCCGAGTGTGCTACTGCTGGTCCCCTGCCATTGTCTCACCTGCCCAGCGGAGCACCGGTCACTGCGGTGTCCAGTGATGACATCATTGGAAGCAGCCACTCACCAGGTGCATCTATCTCAATCGACTCTCCTGGCCAGTGTGGATTACACACTGTAGAAACAGTATGTTTCTACACACTAGCAACATCTCTCCTCCAAACTCTCCGTCTACAGTGATGGTTGCAAGAACAGGCAACCCGAGATCCTTATAATTGGCGACTCCATAACAAGATCCATTGAGCTCCCAGGAGCAATAACTTACAGCCTTGCTGGTGCCAAAGTTGCAGATCTTAATGAACTGCCCCCATTGCTCACAGACCTCCATCCTTCTGTCCACACGCTGATCGTACATGTGTGTACTAATGACGTCATGATCAGACAATCAATTGCACTCCGCGATCAACTAGAGTCTCTCGCGGTTACAATCCAGAGCCTTGGTAAAACCTGCATTTTTTCTGGTCCCATTCCCACTACTTCAAAGAGCCCTGAACGTTTCAGTTGTTTATACAGTGTACATGAATGGCTGAAATCCTTTTACTGTGCATTCACACCAAAAGCGTCATGAGCGCCAGCGGTCACTCATGACGCTGGCATCGCGCTGCTTGACAGCAGCTCTAGCAGGCGCTTGTAGCGGCCAAAGGGGCGGGGCCAGCTGCTGCAGATGTGTCCATCAAGGCTGACACGGCTGTTCACTTTACAAGGATGAACAAATATATCATTTATGTCTTCACTCTGTGTTATCCATGACTTTCATTGCACAATTAAAATAACACTAATAAACACAATCAATATAGCCTTTATGAGTCTTTTATAATTATGATTTTTTTTATTTTATTTTTTTATTTAACCTTTATTTAACCAGGTTTGTCCCATTGAGATCAATGATCTCTTTTTCAAGGGAGACCTGACCAAGAATGGCAGCAACGCATAGTTTCAACAAATACACTCAAGTCTCATACAACACAATGACATGATAGAGGACAGTTATGAATAAAAACAGCGACATTCAGACAGTTTGAGTTCTAAAGTTTTCACTGCAGATTTGAAAACATTCAGAGACACAAGGTTTTGCAGTTTCAATTCAGTCTGCAGATTGTTCCAAGTAAAAGGAGCAGAAAACCTAAAGGCTTTCTTTCCCAATTCAGTTTGGACTCTGGGAACAACAAACTGTACAAAGTCCAAAGATCTCAGGTTATGTATTCCATCTTTCAAAACTAAAAAAGAGGAGAGATAACCAGGAATTTTGCCAAGAATGGCTTTGTAAATGAACATGTACCAATGTCCAAGACGACGTGTGCTCAAAGAAGTCCAGTTAACTTTTGAATATAGAGTACAGTGATGAGTGAGAAATCTACAGTTAGTGATAAATCTCAGAACTCCATGATACACACTGTCCAACATCTGCAAACTCTGAGCAGAAGCATTCATGTACAGTACATCACCGTAATCAAGAACAGGTAAAAAGGTAGACTCAACAAGTCTCTTTCTAACAGAAAAAGAGAAACAGGACTTATTTCTATAAAAGAAACCCAGTAAAACCTTCAGCTTTTTAGCAACATGCCGAATATGCTCTTTAAAAGACAAGTTTTCATCTAGTATAAAGCCCAAGTACTTAAAAGAAGATACAAGCTCGATTTCATGACCGTCTTTAGTGACAATTTTCTCAGACAAAGTTCCTTTTGTTCCTCTTGAAGATGTAAACAACATAAGTTTTGTTTTGTCAACATTTAGAACAAGCTGCAGCTGGCTGAGCTGAACTTGGACAAGATTAAAAGCCTGCTGAAGATGTACAAAAGCTTGTGCAGGTGTAGGTGCACAGCAATAAATAACGGTATCATCAGCATAGAAATGAAAATCAACATTTGGAACATTTTGCCCAAGATAATTTATATAAACAGTAAATAATAGTGGTCCCAAGACTGAACCTTGAGGCACTCCCTTGTGGATTTGCAGTACCTCAGACATGACACCATCTGAATATACAGCCTGAGTTCTACCACTAAGATAGTTTGTAAACCATCTGACAGCGTTTTTTGAGAACCCAGAACCTTTCAAACGTTCTAAAAGGACACTGTGATCCACAGTGTCAAAAGCCTTAGAGAAGTCTATAAAAAAAGACAGACAGCAGTATTTTTTGTCTAAGGCATCTAAAACATCATTCACTACTTTCATAGCAGCCGTGATAGTGCTGTGTTCTTTTCGGAAACCTGACTGGAAAGGAGAAAGAACAGAATTTGAAGTCAGGTGGCCTTTTACTTGGTCACTGACCAGGGACTCGAGCACTTTGGACAGAACACAAAGTTTAGATATTGGTCTGTAATTATTCAAAAGTGCTGAGTCACCTCCTTTGAAAAGAGGGGTTACAAAAGCTGTTTTCCAAACCTCTGGGATTTTATTTTCACTTAGTGTGAGATTAAAGATGTGACACAATGGTTCAGCAATAAAATCTGAAGCAAGTTTTAAAAACAAGGGTTCCAATTTGTCTGGGCCTGCTGGTTTATGGGGATTCAGATTTTTTAGAGCTGCTAGAACATCTGAAATTTTAAAAGGAACAAAATTAAAAGGAGGGATGTCACATCTGGCCTCATCCCTGATTGGAGACACCACAGGGTTTTTCTCTTGATTAAATAAAAATCCAGAGGATATAAAATGTTTATTAAAAGAATTCAATATGTCCAATTTATTTGTTACCCTGTGATTGTCAGCAACAATGCTAGCTGGGAGGTTAACAGTTTTACATTTATTAGACAGGGAATTTATCGTGCTCCTGAACTTCTTTGGATTTTTAAGACTCTCCACAGTTGAAGACAAATAAAAATCAGCTTTGGCTTTCCGAACTGCAGATGTGAGAGCATTTCTTAGCTGTTTAAAGGAAAGCCAATCAGAATCTTTCCCAGACTTCCGTGCTCTAGCCCAGGCAGAGTTACGCTCATGAAGCAGGTCTGACAGTTCACCAGAAAACCAGGGATTTTCACGCCCTTTAATTCTGAGTTTACGAATGGGCGCATGTTTGTTAACAAACAAGACAAGACTCATGGAAATAATTCCAGGCAAGCTCGACATCATCAAAAAGAGCAACTCTTTCCCAGCTAAAGCTACATAGATCATGCAAGAATGCCTGTTCAACAAATTTTTTCATGTTGCGTTTTTCAATGAAGCGAGGGGCACTCTTTGGTATTTTCGTGTCCCGAACAACGCCTATCACACAATGATCACTGACATCATTTGGAAAAACACCAGAGGAGACATATTTACATGGCTTATTTGTCAGAAATAAATCAATCAATGTTGATTTTTGTGGACATTTCAAATGTGGTCTTGTTGGTGACTGAATTAACTGTGTAAGATTGAAAACATCACACTGGGCTTTAAATGCCTCAGAAGCTGGAGAAAGCCAATCCCAGTTTAAATCACCAACCAACACAAGCTCACTGAATTTTAGTTTAGACAGAAATGTAACGAGTGTTTAGAGAGCAACTTGGGGCAGATGGAGGCCTATAACATCCCACCAACATAATATGGTGATCTCTGGACACCTCTACATCAAGGGCCAACAACTCCAGTTCTTTACTCACAGACTCTGAGAGCAACAGCTGGACACCAAAGTTTGACTTAACATAAATTGCTACCCCACCACCTTTTCTTTGGCGGTCTGCGCGAAACAAATTATAACCATCAACAGAGATGTCTTTATCTGGCACAGATTTTTTAAGCCACGTTTCAGATAAGACAATGATGTCCGCATTAGTTGAGTTGATCCAGATTTTTATCATGTCCAGTTTGGAGAGCATGCTCCTTGCGTTAATATGTATTAACCCAAGACCGGATCGTGATTTAAAATCAGCTGGTGTAAAACACTGTGTAGGAAAGTTAGGTCCAGGGTTTGGTTCAACATTTCCAGATAGTAGTAACAACAATAGAATGAAGATTTTGCGCTTATTTTTACTATTTCCAGAAAGAGCTGCTTGAGCATGTGAGGAAGGTGCAGCAGAAAAGGCAGCATGAGGTAAAGAAAAATATTTTTTTATAATAAGAAGACAATATGAGTGCAGGGACTCGGTGCCTTTTAGCAACCAATTGAGTACATCCAAAGTCAGTATAGACGAGCTGCCGAGAGTGAAAGGAAACACACACGCAGCACTCATACAAAAAGGAGAGAAAGTACAGTTGACAGGTAGTGTACTCTCGTCTCGATGATGCACATCCCGCGACATGGGATGGCGGCTGTAGGTTAGTTTTATGGATCTCACCATAGTCATGCAAGAATTGAAAGCACAGTACCGTAAGAAGCAGCATGATGGTCAATCCAACGGCAATCGCGGAAAATGGGGTCCCGGAGATTGGAAGTCAGGCCTTTGTCTGGTACCCGAAACAGGAGAGTCACAATAATATCCACAGCAAGAGACGCTCACGGAGATAAATCCTCAGATTGTTGACAGGTGTTATCCAGGAATCAGACACTGAGATGCAAGCACCTATAGAGTCGGACTAGCTGGTACTTCTTCCGCTATGAGGCAGCTAGCAGAGGCTGGATCAGCTGCAGTTGGCACAGCCCGTTGAACAGCTGATTCTCCGGAGCGCTGCCCTCCACCCGTGCAGCACTGGTGATTTACCAGGTCCACCAGCTAGCCACCAGATTGCTTCCGACACCACAAGAAAGTTCCGCTGACCGCGCCGAACTGTTGCTCCAGGACGAGTCCAACAAACCCTGATCCGCGTCTGTCCTGTCTGCGCCTGGACAGCAGAACCGGCGAAACTGGCAACCCACCGGCAAAACAACCGTAGAGGAGTGGGCACCGAAATTCAGGTAAAGCTCACAGGCTGCTTAAGACAGCAGATAAGTTAAAAGATAGCGTCCTCGAGACAATCACGGTGGATTAAAATCAATTATCATGGATCAGGTATAAGGAACGCCTAAAACATCATAAACACAGCATTTTACTCTCCTGTTGGCACGTAGGACCACTGAGAAATGTAATTGGTGGTAAATAAGTGGGAGCTCATTAATCGCACTTTCAGAAGCCTCCTTTGTACTGCATCAGTGTATTTGCTGAGGAAACACGGGGCCCGGAGCTGTCGGGCCGTCTGGGTCCACAGAGTCCTGCAAACCCGGCAACTCCACGGTGAATTTCACCGGCTCGTACAGCTCCGGGAGAGCCCAGACCTCCGTACCCAAATCCCGGTCTGCAATTGGCTGCTGCTTCGGCAGCGGCGCTGCTCATTTGCATAAAGTTCAGCTTCTCTCAACTTCTACTTGACGCTCTGGTCGCTGGCATCGCGCCGCTTGCTGCAGCCGGCGCCCCTGACGCCCTTCGTAGCAAGCGTACATTGAAAATGAATGGCTGCCGGCCGCTTATGACGCTCATAATGCTTTTGGTGTGAATGCGCAGTTACACTGCAACTGGGCATGGCTTTATCAGTAACTTCAACTATTTTTGGACCAGACATGACCTCTACAAACCTGATTGCCTGCATCCAAAACCAAAAAGGCACTAAACAGCTCATACAAAATTTCGTAAACCATATTGCTTTTAACTCTGACTGATACATACCTCAGCAAGGCCCTGCTCAAGAAGCCACTCCCATCCAAAATCAAGAGTATATTTCTCCAGGGCCTGCTGGTCTCTTTCTCCAAACATACCCACCAGGATCTCATTTAATCAAGCCACCTCCCAACCCAGTTGTATGACTACAAGAGCAAATCTAGTTCCCATCCCACTCTCTCTAACACATAAGCCTGACTTCACTTCAGCTCATCACCAGTCTCACCCTTCAACTGTTACTACTGAGGCCATCCATAGCAGTGCTGCAGTCTTCTGTCTTCTTAATGTGAGGTCCCTTGCAAAGAAGTCCTTTTTGTGCCAGGATTTCATCATGTCTAACAATATTGACTTCTTCCTTATCACGGAGTCCTGGTTAAGCCCTGGTTATACTATTCCACTTACTGAAACATGTCCCCCTAACTATTCATGTCTCAGCCAACCCAGACTGTCCGGTCGTGGAGGTGGGGTAGCTGTTATCTTTAATAATAACTATAAATGCTCCCCTGTCTCTCTCAATACTTTCTCCTCCTTTGGGTTTTCTGTTAAATGGCCAACACCCCATATTATGTGTGTTAGTCTATAGGCCGCCTAAGGCGAACACTGTTTTTATTCAAGAGTTTTCTGAATTTCTTTCTTTTATTATGGTCAATTATGATAAAATGCTCACTGAGGCGACTTTAATATCCACGTGTTGCCCCTCCACTTCTTGTTTTACCACAGATTTTATTACCCTTTTAGAGTCTTTCAGTCTTGAGCAACTGGTTAAAAATCCAACTCACAATAAGGGGCATACTCTAGACCTTGTGCTGTCTCACTGTGTCTCCCTGGATAATACTGAATTACGTGAATTTAATGTCTCTGATCACAAAGCTGTCATCTTCCATACTCTCCTCCTGCCTCCTGCTGTCAAGCCTCCTACTTGTACTCGCTTTCGGTCTTTTAATTCTGAATCAGCTAGTCATTTTAACAGTATGTTTCTAGCTGCCTCTACCAGTAATAGCCTTAACCGCAATGATCTAGCCGTAGATGACTTGCTGGACCATTTTAAACAGCACATGCCTGACAGTCCTTGATGACATTGCCCCCATCAAAAGTAACCAAACTAAACAGAAGGCCCTCCCCTGGCTTAATGATTACACTAGGGATATAAAGAGGCAACGCAGGAAAGTGGAAAGAAAATGGAAGAAAGACAAGCTGAAGGCTTTGCTTGATATTCTCAAAAATCTGATGTGTGCCTATCAACAAGCAAGATACTCGTACTTTTCTGATCTTGTGGCAAGTAGCTGCCACAGCCCCAGGGCTTTATTTCAGGCAATAAATTCAGTGGTTAGCCCTCCACCCAATCAGCCGATTGAAGCCTCCGCTGAAAAATGTGAGCAGTTTCTCTACCACTTTGTCAATAAAATATAAGGCATTAGACTTCATATCACTCCTTCGTCAAGAAATCTTTCCACCTTTACAGAACCATCCACAAATCTGCCCCACTTTAAGCAAATCTCTCTGTCAGACTTAGAGGAGTTAACCAACCACTTAAATTCCTCCACCTGTCAGTTAGACACTATCCCCACTAGATTTCTCAAAGAGGTATTTCAGACAGTCAGCCCTCAAAATCTGTCTTTAATTAACTGCTCACTAACTACTGGCTCCTTTCCATTAGGCCTCAAAAAGGCGATCGTTCGACCCCTTCTGAAGAAACCCACCCTTGACCCTTTTGTTTTAAACAATTTTAGACCAATTTCAAACCTACCTTTTTTATCTAAAATTTTAGAAAAGTGTGTTGCATCTCAACTTATCACTGATATGAATAACTGCAGTATCTTTGAGAAATATCAATCTGGATTTCGAACCTACCAGAGCACAGAAACAGCTCTTATTAAAGTCACAAATGACCTATTGCTTACTGCTGATTCTGGGGCCTGCTCGATCCTAATTTTACTAGATTTAAGTTCTGCATTTGATACTGTTGACCACAAAATCCTTTTAAATCGCCTGGAAACTCACGTCGGTATTAAGGACACCGCCCTTGCATGGTTTTGTTCTTATCTCTCTGTCAGATCCTTCTCGGTTGTGATGGGAGAATTCTCCTCAGAATCAGAATCAGAATCAGAAATACTTTATTGATCCCAGAGGGGAAATTATTTATGTTACAGGTGCTCCTTGCAAGAGAGGAAAGATACGTAAAAATTTAAGACATTTAAACAGTAGTATTAACAAATATATAGTTAAATAAACAGGAATTACTAATAAACATAAACGTATATATATATATATATATATATATGTATGTATACACACATATATATATACATATATATACATATTGTAAACTGAACAAGATTATTTACACAAACAGAATATATACAGTCAGGGTGAATGGGGTTATTGCACAAGTTAAATTAAATTACTGCAGTGTGTGAAAAAGTCTCAGGGCCACTCAGAGGGAGGAGTTGTACAGTTTGATGGCCACAGGCAGGAATGATTTCCTGTGGCGCTCAGTGGTACATCTTGGTGGTATGAGTCTCCCACTGAAAGTACTCTTGTGCCTGACCAGCACATGGTGGAGTGGGTGTGAGACATTGTCCAAGATAGTTCGTAGCTTAGACAGCATCCTCCTCTCTGACACCACCATCAGAGAGTCACACTCCATTCCCACAACGTCACTGGACTTGTGGATCAGTTTGTTGAGTCTGTTGGCATCCGCCACCCTCAGCCTGCTGCCCCAGCACACAACAGCATACAGGATAGCACTGGCCACCACAGACTCATAGAAAATCCTGAGCATAGTCCGGCAGATGTAGAAGGACCTCAGTCGCCTCAGAAAATAGAGACGGCTCTGGCCCTTCCTGTAGAGAGTGTTAGTGTTCTTAACCCAGTCCAGTTTATTGTCAATGTGTACCCCCAGGTACTTATAGTCCTCCACAATGTCCACACTGACCTCCTGGATGGAAACAGGGGTCACAGTGTCTTGGTCCTCCTCAGATCCACAGCCAGTTCCTTTGTCTTTGCCACGTTGAGCTGCAGATGGTTCTGCTCACACCATGTGACAAAGTTATCCACAACAGCCCTGTACTCATCCTCATCACCCTTGCTGATACATCCAACTATAGCAGAGTCATCAGAAAACTTCTGAAGATGGCAGATCTCAGTGCAATAGCTGAAGTCCGTGGTGTAGAGGGTGAAGAGGAAGGGAGAGAGGACAGTCCCCTGCGGGGCCCCGGTATTGCTGACCACTCTGTCTGACACACAGCGTTGCAAGCGCACATACTGTGGTCTGCCAGTCAAGTAGTCTACAATCCAGGACACCAGGGGGGCATCCACCTGCATTGCTGTCAGCTTGTCACCCAGTAGAGCTGGACGTATGGTGTTGAACGCACTAGAGAAGTCAAAAACATGACCCTCACAGTGCTCGCCGGCTTATCCAAATGGGCGTAGACACGGTTGAGCAGGTAGATGATGGCGTCCTCAACTCCAAGTCGGGGCTGATAGGCAAACTGGAGGGGGTCCAAAAGTGGCTTGACCATGGGCCGGAGCTGCTCCAAGACGAGTCTCTCCAGGGTCTTCATGATGTGAGAGGTCAATGCCACGGGTCTGTAGTCCTTGGAGCCACTGGGACGCGACGTCTTTGGCACAGGAACGAGGCAGGATGTCTTCCACAGCAAGGGGACCCTCTGGAGACTCAGGCTCATGTTGAAGACATGCTGAAGTACTCCACATAGCTGGGGGGCACAGGCTTTGAGCACCCTGGGGCTGACACCATCAGGGCCTGCAGCCTTATTTGAGTGGAGTCTCATCAGCTGTCTTCTCACATGGTCAGCAGTGAAGCACATTGTGGAGGTGACGACACGTGGGGGAGGGGTGTAGTTCTCATGATGGAGAGAGCAGTCAGTCTGACCACGGGGGCAGGAGGTGTGAGGAAGAGGAGGGGGGGAGGAGGGCGGAGTGGGAGATGGTTGACCAAGACAGACAGCAGAAGAGTCAGGGGGGGGGGGGATGGGCAGGGCCAGTAGTGTCAAATCTGTTAAAAAACAGATTCAGTTCATTGGCCCTGTCCATGCTGCCTTCAACTCCTCTGTGGTTGTTGGTCCTGAAGCCAGTGATGGTCCTCATTCCACTCCAGACCTCTCTCATGTTGTTCTGCTGGAGTTTCCTCTCCAGCTTCCTCCTGTACCTCTCCTTAGCCTCCCTGATCTTCATCTTCAGCTCCCCCTGTATTGTTCTCACCTCCTCCCTGTTACCAGCTCTGAAGGCCCTCTTCTTTGCATTGAGGATGGCTTTGATGTCCTTTGTTACCCACGGTTTGTTATTTGGTTAACAATGGCTGTCCTGGCTGGGACAGTGGAGTCCACACAGAAGCTGATGTAGTCCGTGATGCATTCTGTGAGCCTGTCGATGTCCTCCCCATGTGGCTCACAGAGTGCCTGCCAGTCTGTCAACCCAAAACAGCCCTGCAGTGTCTCTTAAGTCTCCTCTGACCATCTCCTCACTGTCCTCATGGTCGCAGGCTGGCTCTTAACTAGTGGTACATAGCAGGGGTTGAGGTGCACCAGGTTGTGGTCTGACCTACCCAGAGGGGGGAGAGGGGAGCAGCTGTATGCATCCTTGGCGTTTGCATACAGCAAGTCCAGTGTCCTCTCCTCTCTGGTAGGGCAGCTCACATAATGTGTGAATGTGGGCAATGTTGTTGCCATGGTGAAATGGTTAAAGTCACCCGAGATAGCTATGAAGGCACTCGGGTGTTTAGTCTGCAGGCGGGCTATGGCAGAGTGAATGACGTCACATGCCGACGTCGGATTGGCAGAGGGGGGGATGTAAACAGTTACAATAATGGCATGTGAAAACTCCCTGGGCAAATAATACGGCCTGAGTCCAACAGCAAACAGTTCAATGTCCGGGCTACAGATTTGTTCCTTAATGGAAATATGGTCAGGACTGCACCAGCGGTTATTTACTAGAACAGCAAGCCCCCCCCTTTGCGCTTACCGCTCTCGGTGCAGTCCCGATCGGCCCGAACAGTCTGAAAGCCGCTGATGGAGACATTGTTGTCGGGAATGTCCTGGTGAAGCCATGTCTCAGTGAAGCACATCAGACTACATTCCCGGTACTCCTTCTGACTTTTGGCGACCGCTGTCAGCTCGTCCATCTTATTTGCCAGTGACCTCACGTTGCCCATGATGAGAGAGGGGAGACACGGCTTATATCTTCTCTTCTCCATAAGCCTCCGTTGTCTCAACCCTGCTTTTTTCCGCCGCTGTTTACTTCCTCCCCTGCATCCTCTGTGTGTTTTCCTCCACAGTTCAGCTGGTATCTCCAATGTTCCGGCCGCCAAGCCAGCCGGCCTCAGCGCAATCAGCTGATCTCTGGAGTAAACAATGCGGCCGTGAAGTTGTTGCGCAATGGTGCCGGGTCCGAATGAATTAAGTAATTCCAGGGTGAGGAAAACGAATACAACTCTCTCAATCAGCATGTTTTGAGAGGGCGCAGTTTCAAAATGACAATCACAAAAAGCCAGCACAAATACCAAACTTAATAAAGCAAAAAAGTAAGAAAACCGAGAAAACAAGCAGGAGCGACTGCAACAGGCTGCACGCGCGGGCGCATGCGCACTCTCCTCATCTACTGCTCCGTTTTTATCTGGTGTTCCCCAGGGGTCAATTCTTGGTCCATTATTTTTTTCCATATATATGCTTCCCCTGGTTGAAATTATTAATAATCATAACATTAATTTCCATTTTTATGCGGATGACACGCAACTTTATGTACCCATTGCTGGCAATAATACTGACGAATGTGCTCGAATTCTAGCCTGTGTTTACAATATTAAATGTTGGATGTCCCAAAACTTCCTCCAGCTGAATGAATCCAAATCAGAATTCATTTTATTCGGTCCCACCAACCAAACCAGTGATTTAAAAAAGAATTTTGGACTATTGTCATCCAACAATAAACACTCTGCCTGAAATGTGGGTATTATTTTTGATTCAGAGCTGTGTTTTGAGCAACAAATTACTAAAGTAGAGCAATCCTGCTATCTGCAAATCCGAAGTATCGCTAAGGTTAAACCTTTCCTTTCCCAAGCAGACCTTGAAAAAGTCATTCATGCATTTGTTTTCTCTAGATTGGATTACTGTAATTCTATATAAACAGGACTGAGTCAAAAGGCCATTTCCCATCTCCAGCTCGTCCAGAATTCGGCTGCGAGACTTTTAACTAATACAAGGAGACAAGACCACATAACACCCGTACCTGTTACTTTGCACTGGTTACCAGTTAAATTTAGGATTGATTTTAAACTTTTAAAGCTCTACATGGCCTTGCTCCCTCATATATTGCAGTTACTTGTGCCCTATGAGCCTAGCCGCTGCCTGCGCTCCTCGGGTATGACCCTTCTAACTGCTCCCACAGCCCGCCTAGTCACTAAAGGTGATTGGGCATTTTCTATTAGAACCCCTCAGTTGTGGAACTCCCTGCCTGAGGAGCTAAGGCCAGCAAACTCACTGCCTTCTTTTAAGTCACATCTTAAAACCTACTTCTACAGGAAGGCTTTTTTACAGTAGCTCTGTTGCTTGCCACTTTTATTGTTTTTTTTATCTGATTTTACCTCATTTACTCTATTTGTTTTATTATTATTATCATTATTGCTCATCATGGTTCTATGCTTTTATCCTGACTGTTTTATCTCACTCTGTAAAGCAGATAAGGTTTTTGGTTTTATGTTTTTCTCAATGATTTTGATGATTGTGTTATTTTTACTTGATCTGTAAAGCACTTCGTAACTGTGTTTTGAAAGGTGCTATACAAATAAAGCTTATTATTATTATTATTATTATTATTATTATTATTATCATTATCATCATCAAGACAAGATTTGGTAGTTTTCAGATTTAATTGGCATGAGGATTTTTAACACATCAGTTATGCTGCTAGACTGTCTAACAATTTTTCTAATTTGTCTTATTGATCTTAATCTACACAAAAGAAAATACTAAAAACAATTGTTTGGCTATTCCTTCTACAAAACTCACATTAAGAGCGTTCAGAAAAAGGAAGAAGAGTATGATCGGAGGAGATGAATCAGATTTCTAAGCTAATGCCATTTTAGGCCAGTTAATACTGTGAATGTGGTTGAAGTTCGAATTGTTTTTACGACACAAGCTTCTGGTGTTTGGGGTTTCCGGGAATACTCAAGTTGTAATGTTGTGCACTATAGAGCTATTCGATCTTTTTTAGGAGTGCATAAATTAACTTCAGTTTTAGCTATTCGTGGAGATATGGGATGGGAACCTCCAAACATCAGACATAAATGTGAAATGCTTCGACTGTAGAATAGACTTGTAAGGATGTCAGATCAGAGACTCACTAAAAATATTTTTATCTGGGACATTTTACATGGTCATCCCTGGGCTAATAAGATGAAATCCTCATTTAATTTGAATGATTTTTCATTTATCTTTCATAACAGGTTACTTGTAATATTTGGGAGTTAAAGAATAATATGTTTCTCAAGCATAAGGAAAAGTGGTCTGTCGATATATGGTATAAACCAAAATTACAAACTTACTGTCTCATAAAAAACTGTTATGATGTTGAAATGTATGTGAAGTATAATTTAAACAAAAGACAAAGATCATTATGCACACAGTTACGTCCAGGAACATTACCCTTGGCTTTAGAGACCAGCAGGTTTAATGCCATTCCAGAGGAGGACAGACTTTGTCAGGTGTGTGAGCTCGGTGAAATTGAGAGTGAGGTCCATTTGATGTTTTACTGTCTTGTTTATGAGGACTTGAGGGATGAACTTGATAGTATGAAACAGCAGAGGCAGTTTGTCAACCTGCTGAGTACTGTCATTTGCATCAAGCTAGCAAACAATGTTATTTCTTCATAACGGAGACGGACATAAAGTAATGATCACGGCAGGAATTTCACGAGGGCCACGGCTCTCGTGGCCTCCCAATTTGGCCCTGTGCCCTTGAAAAAAATATCTGCCCTAAGGCCACAGTGGCCTTGATGCCCCGCCCGCACTGCCCCAGGTGATTTTGCGGTTTTCTCCTCTGCCTCTTTCCTGTCAACACGGCTTTGACACCTGCGTCTATTGAGAAAAAAATAATGCTATGACAGTCTGGATTCTTATTGGGCAACTTCAAATGAGACGATGAGTACATCACCAGTGGGGGGGTTTGATTTGAGCCTGGCATGAAGTGCTCGGACAGGCTGTAACGACAGTTTGACACCAGTCTATCACCGGCCAACCAGGAGACTTCATCAAACGCCCGGGCAGGGATCGGTACCGAGACCCAGTATTAAACAACCCAAGGCAAGTTTAATCAACACCGTAATAACAGTAAGCTCCGCCATTATCTGCGTTACTTTTTAAAGTTTCGGTTTCATCATCATTCTGCAGCCTCTCTCCTGCTCTCGGCATGTCACTCCTCACAGCATGCGCACACACACACACACACACACACACACACACACACAGACAAACAAACTCAACAGCAGAGAGGTCGCAGTGCAGATGAAGACAATATAACTTCAAGATTACTCTAGTTAACGACAGCTACACTTGTTACTGTGAGTAAGTGCAATAAAACCTCTGCCAGCCAAGCCAATACTTTATCAATACATGTGATCAGCATGTAGAAAGCCATATTTCAATCTGCTCTGTCCACAGTCTCTAGCGGTGCTAACAGCAAAGCATTTTAGCAAAACTAAAATGAAAGCTGTCTGTATGTAGGCTAACACTTTATCTGAACATGCACCTGAGGCAGCTGACCTGCAGACAGTAAGTGTCCTCAGTAGAGGAGGGACAGAGAGCAGGATGAATGACTGATAATGATGTTTGTTTTCATGCTGAGATAACGTGACTTTCTTCACTCAGTATTGTGATGTCAGGAGGAATATTTATATTCCAGTGAGATATTATTGGGTTTTAAATAGTGACTTTGTTGTTGTAAACATGACTGTTGCTGCCATGGACTGTATAAAACTATATCCTGTGTAACTGACATGTAAGGAAAGCATCAGGAGGTGAGGTGTGTGCATGTATGTGTGTGTGTGGAGGAGAGGAGAGAGGGAGATGCTGGAAGAGAGATAGTGTGTGTTATTAGATACCGTTAATGTCACTTATTATGCTTCTGTGCAGTGATTGCTCTTTTTTATCCTGTTTCTGCATTATGTTGAGGAGGACCATGCCTGTATATTAGGGGTGTAACGGTACACAAAAATCTCGGTTCGGTACGTACCTCGGTACACAAGTCACGGTTCGTTTTTTTTTTCGGTACAGTAATGAAAAAAATAGACAACTATTGAATATCTTTTACTTATTGGTAACCTTATTAAAACATACCACCACAGCAGTTAACTCTTTTTACACAATTTTTGAATGAAACAAATATATATAAAATCCTGCTTTTTCACATTGTTTGAATGAAAATAGAAATATAAAAGTGAAAAATAAAATCCTGCTGTTTTTTAACACATTTTTTGAAGGAAAAATATAAATATACATTTCTGCTTTAACAGTTTCACTCAATTAAAATAAAAAGTATAGTGCAGCTGGTCAGCTTTAAAGCCTGCTCAGATTCAGTTTTACTAGGAACTTACTTAGCTTTCCCACTTTGTTAAAGTGCAGTAAACAAAACATGCTTATATCTAAAGTGCAGCTTAAACAATTTTACTCAACTCCAATGGCGTTGATTATTTATTTAGCGCGATGGTCAGGGAAACACTCTTTCTTTTTAAAACAATGATGATATCGTAGTTTGCACCAGATTGCTTTTTCTAGTCGTGCCGGTTAACGTTCAAACTCGGGTGGTGTCGCTTTAGATGCGTTAACATGTTAGACGTGTTTCCAAGTACATACCCGACCGCTGTTCTGCAGTGTCGGCACACTGCTTTTGTCTTGACAACTTGTTTATTTCCATCTTCGTATTTTACCCTGAAACCAAAGAGTTCCCAAACGGAGGACTTAAGGTTTATGGGTGGGTCTTCAGGTTCGTCAGGCTCACTTGCCATGTTGTCAAAATGTGAGAATGCACTGCACAAAGTAAGAGCGGAGATTTAAGGGACTCGGTCCGTCACTCAATTATGTCTGTCGGGGAACTAGATATTTAAAATGGTTCGGCTCGCAAAAATGGAATTAAAATAAAAGAAAATAAAATAACATTTTGCACCCAATAATTCGGTACAGGGTTGTGCCGAACCGAAAGTCGCGTACCAAACGGTTCGACACAAATACATGTACCGTTACGGCCCTACTGTGTGTATGTGTGTGTGTGTGTATACATATTATATATATATATATATATATATATACACACACAGTACAGGCCAAAAGTTTGGACACACCTCCTCATTCAATGTGTTTTCTTTATTTTCATGACTATTTACATTGTAGATTCTCACTGAAGGCATCAAAACTATGAATGAACACATGTGGAGTTATGTACTTAACAAAAAAAAGTGAAATAACTGAAAACATGTTTTATATTCTAGTTTCTTCAAAATAGCCACCCTTTGCTCTGATTACTGCTTTGCACACTCTTGGCATTCTCTCCATGAGCTTCAAGAGGTAGTCACCTGAAATGGTTTTCCAACAGTCTTGAAGGAGTTCCCAGAGGTGTTTAGCACTTGTTGGCCCCTTTGCCTTCACTCTGCGGTCCAGCTCACCCCAAACCATCTCGATTGGGTTCAGGTCCGGTGACTGTGGAGGCCAGGTCATCTGCCGCAGCACTCCATCACTCTCCTTCTTGGTCAAATAGCCCTAACACAGCCTGGAGGTGTGTTTGGGGTCATTGTCCTGTTGAAAAATAAATGATCGTCCAACTAAACGCAAAGCGGATGGGATGGCATGTCGCTGCAGGATGCTGTGGTAGCCATGCTGGTTCAGTGTGCCTTCAATTTTGAATAAATCCCCAACAGTGTCACCAGCAAAACACCCCCACACCATCACACCTCCTCCTCCATGCTTCACAGTGGGAACCAGGCATGTGGAATCCATCCGTTCACCTTTTCGCGTCTCACAAAGACACGGCGGTTGGAACCAAAGATCTCAAATTTGGACTCATCAGACCAAAGCACAGATTTCCACTGGTCTAATGTCCATTCCTTGTGTTTCTTGGCCCAAACAAATCTCTTCTGCTTGTTGCCTCTCCTTAGCAGTGGTTTCCTAGCAGCTATTTGACCATGAAGGCCTGATTGGCGCAGTCTCCTCTTAACAGTTGTTCTAGAGATGGGTCTGCTGCTAGAACTCTGTGTGGCATTCATCTGGTCTCTGATCTGAGCTGCTGTTAACTTGCGATTTCTGAGGCTGGTGACTCGGATGAACTTATCCTCAGAAGCAGAGGTGACTCTTGGTCTTCCTTTCCTGGGTCGGTCCTCATGTGTGCCAGTTTCGTGCGCTTGATGGTTTTTGCGACTCCACTTGGGGACACATTTAAAGTTTTTGCAATTTTCCGGACTGACTGACCTTCATTTCTTAAAGTAATGACAGCCACTCGTTTTTCTTTAGTTAGCTGATTGGTTCTAATATAATATGAATTTTAACAGTTGTCCAATAGGGCTGTCGGCTGTGTATTAACCTGACTTCTGCACAACACAACTGATGGTCCCAACCCCATTGATAAAGCAAGAAATTCCACTAATTAACCCTGATAAGGCACACCTGTGAAGTGGAAACCATTTCAGGTGACTACCTCTTGAAGCTCATGGAGAGAATGCCAAGAGTGTGCAAAGCAGTAATCAGAGCAAAGGGTGGCTATTTTGAAGAAACTAGAATATAAAACATGTTTTCAGTTATTTCACTTTTTTTTGTTAAGTACATAACTCTACATGTGTTCATTCATAGTTTTGATGCCTTCAGTGAGAATCTACAATGTAAATAGTCATGAAAATAAAGAAAACGCATTGAATGAGAAAGTGTGTCCAAACTTTTGGCCTGTACTGTATATATATGCAAAAAAAAAAAAGTGGATCGGTTGCTTGTTGCTTAAAAAGGGGCCCATTGACATGATCTGGTTTTGAAATGTGGCCCAGTTGAAATAGTAACTGAATAGCCCTGCTGTAGTTTGTTTGTTAGCTATCTAACAACACATCAAAAACAGGCTAATTGTAAGCCGGTCTTGTTCAGTGAATCAGTTTATCATGTACACTCAAAAAATATTTAGGCCTAATATTTAAGATTGTTTGCTTATAAATACATGAACCTGGTTGTTCTTTATTTAAAACACATTGGGTTTATTAGTGCTATTAAATAAATCACATTATTACTTATTATACTCATTATTATTACTTGAGCTTGTTTTATTTTTTTTCATTTCACAGATAGTTATACATCCTTAGTCCTTAAATTAAATTCATTGTGGACGTGGACTTAAAATCATTGTTTTATTGTATGGCCTTTGTGCCCTCAAAAAATTGACAACGCGAAAGGCCAAGTGGCGTTGCCCCTAAAATGACGAAATTCCAGGCATGGTAATGACATTAACAAATAGTGGCTGGGCGGGGCGCTGGTGGCTTAGTGGTAGAGCAGGCGCCCCATGTACAAGGCTGTTGCCGCAGCAGCCCGGGTTCGACTCCAGCCTGTGGCCCTTTGCTGCATGTCACTCCCTCTCTCTCTCTCCTCTCCCCCTTTCACGCTTGTCTGTCCTATCCATTAAAGGCTAAAAAGCCCCAAAAAATATCTTAAAAAAATAAATAAATAAAAAATAGTGGCTGGGCTTTTACTCACCACAACTGCAGAGGCTCCCAGCTTCATTTGAAACAGACTACATTATAGACGGTCCATTATTTATTATTCCGTCTGTGTTTTTATATATTTACTTTTTATCCGCACCCATTGTCTTTATAAAGTTAACACGTACGGTCATTTCAAACTCAACACTTCCTGAATGTGTTTCAAATTAAAAGCCCCTTATAACCTCGGCTGACAGAATGCCTCCATTTTCTAAATAGGCTTTTATTGTGAAACATTTGTAGGAACTTGTTGTGGAGGATACAGTAGCTTGAATGTTTACATCTTCAGCTTCAAATGAAGCTTCTGCCATCTGCTGACGCTTTTAGGTGACTACAACAACACAGCTGGCACATGAACAGACACAGTGACTCAAATAATAGTAAAAGTAATAAAAATAGGACAAGAATAACCCGATGACATGAAAGATGACCGGGGATAATTGGTGTGTACCATCATGTAGTGTGTCGTGTCTGTTGGTCAAGTCACAGCACGATTTTATGACTCCACAATCATGTAATGTGACATAGTGACTTTCAGAACGGGCAGTAAAGTTGTTGCTGTTTCGGAGCTGAAGGACCAGCATTCTAAAAGTAACAGAAGTAACTGATGGCTTGTTTGAAAATGTACTCAAGTATTTGATTACTCAAACAGCAAACTAATGCGTTAGGTTACTCGTTACTGCAAAAAGTAATCAAAGTACTCTAACGCGTTACACCAGAGTTGGGTATAACGTGTTACAAAACCAGCTACTATTACTGTCAGGCCCAGTGGCCCTATCTTCACATGTAGGTTTATGCAAGTCTCTGTCCAGGGAAACATCCTCTGTTGAATGCCTGACTGCAACATCATCTATTATAGTACATATTTTGTCGACCATCTCCGTAATGGAGACTTGGACACCAGCGTGCCCATGGGGAACAACTAGGCCTGCTCGCCAGATAACATGTCCATTGTCAGAGGTGTGAACTCCCTGAGGATTGAGGAGATGGAGATGGAGATGGAGGAGACTGAGGAGACATCACCAATCACCTTGCTGGTGCTTTTTCCATATTGAACCAGTTCTTTTATTTTTCAGTACCACCATCGCGTGACACGGCATTAAAGGGGAACTAATGTTTTTTTTTTCAACCTGGGCCCTATTTTCCGATTTACTTTTGTCTAAATGAGTGATAGGATGTTCAATATTTGACATTTCTCCAGTACCAAGCTCAGGCTGACCTGCCTGCAGCCCGTGAGCATGCGTTATATTAAATAATAGGGCACTCAAACAACGTCAAAATACGTCCACTAAAGTGCTTTTTTTTCCCCACACAGATAGGCTCGGATTGTCCGAATCCAGCTAAAGGTAAACACAGACGTTCGTTTCTCCTTTCCGTTATGTTGTCGGATAATTATACTAACAACCCGAGCCTACCTGTGTGAAAACAAATGCACTTTTAGTGGACGTATTTTGACGTTGTTTGACGCTGTCTGAGTGCCCTATTATTTAATATAACATGCACTCACGGGTTGCAGGCAGGTCAGCCCGAGCTTGGTACTGGAGAAATGTCAAATATTGAACATCCTATCACTCATTTAGACAAAAGTAGATTGGAAAATAGGGCCCAGGTTGAAAATAACATTAGTTCCCCTTTAACAGTACTTGTTAACTTTTCCATTTCTTGGCTTTAGCAGGCCCTTTAGTTTATTGCTGACACTGATCTCCAAAGGCAAGGCTGCAATCTCCGAACTCGTAAACTTCTTGTTTTTACTCTTGGATGCTATTTTCATGAATGAACACTTTGGGACATATGGGGCATTAATTTTACTAATTTACAATTATGTGAATCGCAGCGGGGTGATTCACAAGGACATAAAAAGACAAAGCAGAACAGGAAAACTTAAAATCAGCCATCACAGATCACTGCAGGAGAAATAACCACATTATGGACTGGGACAAGGGCAAAAATAATCACATCAGAGTTGGATAAAAGAGGCAATCGAAATCAGGAAGCGGGCGAGCGGCACCATCAACCGGGACGAGGGGGCGTACACCTCTCGCACCTCTGGGATTCCCTCCTCCAGAGACCATCAAACGGCGGGGCATGTGGCCGGCCCGGTCCTTCTGTTTGCACTGGTCATTCAGGATTCACAGTGTGAATACCTTTTGAGTAATAGTAAAAGACAAACACTTTTGTCGAGAGATGGTGGATCACAATGGATCACATACATATACTAGCTTAACAGGATAGGTGCATGAATATCTGATTCAGTTGAACACTTGTATGGACTTACAGTATTAGGTGAACAAAAGTCCTAAATGAAAAGTCTTCTACACATTGTATTGTACATAATAATGATTAATACTTGATCAATTTATCCTAGTAAGTTGCTTGATTCATTATGAGAGATATAAAAAAAGGTCTTTGTACCCTGAGGTCAGCGCTAAAGTAATGAATCTGAAAGTGTTTACAATACAGACATGAAGCCTTGTTAAGAGTCCAGTTATGTCGTCTTACGCTGAGCATCTGCTGGTCCAGCCTGTCTGCATCACCTGGAGGAAAACTTTGCACAAATAGATATGTAAAGGAATATGTGTTAGGTAACCTCCCTCACAGGCTTTTTTTTTTTTGTTACATGAAAACATAACTTAAGTTTCTTAAAGGGATAGTTCAACATTTTCGCAAATTCGCCTATTGCCATAATCACTATACTCATATGAGTAGGTACATTACCTTTAATTGTCAGTGCCTGCTATTCCGAGATCGGTGGGACAGAGCTGCCTGCTGCTCAGTGCACAAAATGGAGGTGAAAGGTACAGCCCCCTCTCTCCCTCAAAACTTATCAAATACACCATCAAATGACTCCAAAACGCTCTAGTGGACAACACATGGCTTGCGCATTCCCCACGCTATGAAATCATAATGTATAATTAAGTAATATTACAACACATGAAGCAAATACTAAACATACGCTGTTTGTAATCACTCCGCCCAGCAAGTACTGTATGTCTGGAATGTAGTTCTGGCTGTGTATTTGGCTTCAAAACAACTCTGTCTCGTAATTAGAGTCCGGGCAACTAAGCTGCCAAGACACTATTGTAATCCTAGGTATTCTTCTTCTTTCTTCTTCCGAGGAAATCATACTTCCCATGGGTGAAAACTCAAACTTTGCACAAAGGTCCAGTCTCATGCCAGATATCCTCAGCTGTAAACTCAAGCCAATAGTCCTGATGGAGGCGCTACAGCAAGCGTCTAAAGTTCAAAACTTTGAAAATTCATAACAAATAAACCATACGTGCTACAACTTCACAACTTTCATCAAACTGTAACTTTTGTACATTTAAACCTATTAAAAATTATATTCACTGTTTTTTTTTTTCAAAAACTGTAAAAGTTTTTAAACCTATCTCCTCCCACAATTTTTGCTCAATTGACACCAAGCTTGCTACAGAGCATGTTCAGACTGTCCTACAAAAACTACGTTTCTCAGATTTAATCAAAAATTGAGCCTACAGTGCATCAAAATGTTTGACTATAAACGGTATTGTAAACATATACATGCAAAGTCTTGCTAAATAAATCTTCAATGTTCATGAAAAAAATGACAAAATTTTAGAGTCATGGTAGATGATGTGTGGCAAATTTCAGAATTTTGTCTCAAAAACTGAATTTTTGACAGCATTTTGAATTTTGCTCTAATGTGAACAATTGGAGTTAATGTAAAAATGGCAATTTTAAACATCAGTTTTTCACTTATGGAGCAAATCAATCATTGTTACAAACAAATTACCAACATCTCCTTGCTGTCTAGATGCAATATGTGTATTTTCAGATTTTTGTCTTAATAACTGATTTTTTTTTTTTTTTTTTTTTACAGTGGTTTCAAATCTGCCTTTCCATGCACGGATGGCTGCTTTCCTACACAACAGTAAATGGCTTACTCAATTTGTGAAGCCACTGTTTAGTTCCTACTTGCCAATTAGCTCAGAGCGGTAGATGACGGTCTTGGGTTCCAGAGATTGCGTGTTCGAGCTTCAACTGGTGCAGAATCCACATTGTAATGTAAACATCTTAATCATCTTCCTGTGCTCCAGTTTATTGCTTAGAATTGCCTGAGCCTGACTCATCAATGTTCAGCATCTACAAGTCTTCTTCCTGCTAGAAAATCTGCCTTCTCATGCTTGAAAATAAACCAAACTTTGCACAAAGATCCAGTGTCAATACTTCAGTGTGAAACCATCTGAGGCTTCTCACTTTGCACATAGCTCAACTAGTTAAACATCAGTTTTTCACTTATAAAGCAAATCAATCATTGTTAAAATAAATTACCAACATCTCCATGCTGTCTAGATGCAGTATGTGTATTTTCAGATTTTTGTTTTGATAACTGAATTTTTTACAGTGGTTTGAAATCTGCTGTTCCATGCATGGACAGCTGCTAAACCTGCACGTCTGGCTTAGTAAATTTGTGAAGCTACACATGAATTGTCACTGACTGATTAGCTCAGTGAGATAGAAATTGATCCTTAGTCTCAGAGGATGTGAGTTCAAGCCTCAGCTGATGCAGTTTGTGTTGCTAAATTCCTAAATGTCTTCCAATTCTTCTGCTTGTTGCTCAGAATTGCCTAAAAATGCCTGGAGCCGACCCATCGCTGCCCGTCATTTGATGGTGTATTTCATTAGTTTTGAGGGAGAGAGGGGGCCGTACCGTTCACCATTTTGCACGCTGAGCAGCAGGCAGCTCTGCCCCACCGATCTCAGAACAACAGGCACTGATAATTAAAGGTAATGTACCTACCCATATGAGTATAGGGGTTACGTAGGCGAATTTGCCAAAATGTCGAACTATCCCTTTAATGTTCAACAGATTACTACTTTATTTTAGCTTAAAAGGGGTGGTGGACATCATACTCCTCATTTTCTATCTGTTGCATTTACACTTATTTTTCATATGACAGTTAAACATAGTTTTGTTGTACCACACTAACTAATGTAACATACAATTAAGTTCAGTAAGTGTTAAAAATGAAGTAAAAACACTAAATGCAGCAGTCAAGCTAGTCATCCTGTTTAATTTGTCTTCTGATTAAATCACAACCGTTGAAACAAGTTGTAGGAAGCCTCTGCAAGTAATTGGTTGCTGGCAGACACTCTGTGCTGCAATAAAATGGTTAAGCAGCAGTGCCGTGCACTGTAGAGCCGATGCGCTGCTGGTTCTGCCGGCCTGAATAGAATATAATGTATATAGCCTTACTGTTGTGTATACAGCCTTATAGACTGAGCTGAGTAGTCAGTAGTCAGTAGCTAGTCATCCTGCTTAATTTGTCTTCTGATTAAATCACAACCATTGAAACAAGTTGTAGGAAGCCTCTGCAAGTAATTGGTTGCTGGCAGACACTCTGTGCTGCAATAAAATGGTTAAGCAGCAGTGCCGTGCACTGTAGAGCCGATGCGCTGCTGGTTCTGCCGGCCTGAATAGAATATAATGTCTATAGCCTTACTGTTGTGTATACAGCCTTATAGACTGAGCTGAGTAGTGATGCGCGGGTCGACCCGTAACCCGCGGGACCCGCAAATGGACCTGCGGGCCGGGCAGCAGTGATCGTCTGTTAAATCGGTCTGTAAATGATATTTTGACATTACTGGCTATTACTGTCATGGCATCCGAAGGTACTGATGTGTTGAGCAGGTGACAGTCCGCGGCCGTTTTCAAAACACACTTGTGTCACGCACTCCAAAAGAAACTTGTTGAAACTTTAAACAATAATTTATTGTACAAAACGGGGGAAACAAACGTTGACAAAAACGGTTCCATAATTAATATTAAATTCAAAAGATAACAGCAGCTACAAGTTAGAGGGAATAGTGATAAAGTGGTAAAACTTGGCATTGATCCACAGCCTCAGACGGATGCGCTCAAGTGCGCTGTGCGCACAAGCTCAGTTGGTAGGATACTACATTTTCACATTTTCAACAATGCGATTTAAAAGTTTTGATTTTTATTGATAACCTACATTTACCAACAACAAAAAGACTACATTTAGCACTAAAAAAATGTGTTAAAAAAAAAAAAGTAAATTAAAAAACGAACACTGAATACCAAATTTTCACAACGAATACCTACCCATAGAAAAGAATATTCGAAGATCCGAATATTTGGGTACAGCCCTAGCTGAAACGTGGCATTAATATTTCTAAATTAATAAAAGAGAACATCTTATTGTAATTGCACAACATTTTAACGTAACATAACTGTTAACCACTCAAGTCTAGCAGTAATGTTACCTTAAGGTTACATTGCCTGTATGGCAAGTGTATCGCTTACATAGCATAACTTAGTGATATTGTAACGTGGTGCTTTATTTTCAAACCTCACACAGATGCCCTTTGTTCAAATTCTAAATTCCCTAAATTCTAACATGTCTGTATTACCTTTTGACCTCAGTGCATGCAGGTTAGTAGCTAGACAGCGAGATAACGAGTTAAACTAAAAGCCAGAAAAACAAAAATACATGCTAATTAGCACTAACATATAAATAAAATGAAAATAGAATGTCCCTTACCAAAAAACTGGAGCAGTGGTGTCTTGGAAGGTCAGCTGGTACAATTATCCGCAGAGCAAGCCATATTATTTGTCCAATATTTGTAAAATAAATAAATAAATAATAAAATCTCCAAAAGGCTCCAGCTTGCCGGCGCCAGCACCTCAAAACACAGCAAAGAGGTCAACCTGAGTGGCCTGCAGTGAGGCCTAGCAGACAGCCTGTCAGTCAAAGTGGCCACACCCTTAATTATGTTGAATTTTCAGCCTCATTTAACATTTCAACGGGATCGTTATAAAAATAAATGTACAACTGTTGTGAATGATGAAATGAGCCACAGACACAAAAACTGTTTTTGCACCAGACTGTGAACATTTTTATTTTAGCTCTAAAGTTGGGCATTTTAACATGGGAGTCTAAGGGGATTTGCTATGTTTTGCAACCAGCCCGAAGTGGCCAGTCAAACTGCAGTTCTTGGCACTTCAGCAATGGCTTCACTCGTCAGCCCAGGACAGCTGCTTGTGCGGAACTGAGCAACTTTCATGGGATTGATTGTAGTCCTACCTCCAACGCTACATCCAGATTGGTCTGACACCAGCCTGTAATCTACAAGTTTTCATCAAACTGCACTGCTGTGAGAGCAGAGTGTTTGTCTGTGCCTAACAGCAGTCTGTTGATGGTTATTTAACATTACACACTGTCCATAACAATAACTATGTCAGGTAACAAACTGCGCCAGGCTTGGGTCAGGTTTGGTCAGGAAAATGCGGCCCGAGCCGCGCTCTAGACCTGGATATGAAGCGTCCGTAGTGCCAAATAATAACAATTAAAGCGCTAAGATGGGGGGAAAAAATGTTGCATATAGGGGAAACTCTGCACGGCATGCTGTTTTCTCTCAGTGTCCGATAGCTGGAGGTCAAGCTAACACAAGCTAATCATTCAAACGTAGTTCAACTGTCCATTTCTGTTGCACATTCACCCACACTCATTTGGATATCAGGCTGTAACGGACACCTAAGCAACATTTGCTTGGAAGTAGTGTGTTTTGAAACCCTGTCCGTGTGTCCGTGTGTGTGTGCATGCTGTTTTTAGACCCTCCCCACTCAGCTCTTATTGGCCAGCTGAGCTTGATAACACTACACTATTGGTGGAACTACCCATGTGCTTCGCTGAAAATCAGAAGATGATTCGTTAAATGCTTACTCATGGCAAGTTGTTGCCACAAAAACCAAAAAAAAAAAAGAAAAAAAATGAGAAAAAAGAAAATATAATACTAGAAATGTCTGTCAAGACAGAAATCCGGTGCCATGTCGGAGTACTTTAAGCCCTGAATTCAGCTCTGCTTTAAAAACTGCTGCAGGTTTTAAAAAAACAATTCTACTGTCATCTTGGCTGATTCAAATACTAGGCTGCTTATTGTGACTTTCATGCTCATGCACAAACTGCACACTCTTTGGTCATTCAGGCAGCAAGAAGCACAAGGGGCCAATGAGCTCTAGATTCAAGTTTCAAAAACTTTACTGTCCAACTCACGATGACAGACTAGAATTACCACATCGTGGTTGTATGCAGGGTCCAAAACTAACACTCGCCACTCGCCAATTACGGGTAGATTTTGTCTCTGGCTGGTAAATTTTTAAGACCACTCGCCACTCTGGCGAGTTATTTTTTTACCAGTGAAAAATGCATTTTTTGTTACTGTAGAACAGTGCTGGTAGCGACTGGTTTCCTGGCAGAGTAATATGTATTTCAGGCAGAGATGATCTTTGGTCATGTAACGCCAGGGCCACGCCACCTGTGGAAGGATTGTGAATAGCCTCGAAGCGACGAGAAGCGAAGCCAGTTTCCTTTTGGCGCCCATGTTAACCGGATGTGTCATCCACACCGGCCGCGGAGCTGCCCTGCAGTGATTGTTTCGGCGTCTGGTCTATTTTCTGCGCAAGCCACGAGCGAATGTGTCAAGCCGGGCAGTTACCCATGATGGAAAAACAGCCCCAAATGTGACGGAGACAACAACTGGGGGCAGAACCGCTTGTCGACCAGCGTGGAGAAATGCGCGTCTGATGTGAACGGGCTTGCGCGAGAATTTCGGTGTGCTGTGATCGCTGCCCAAACATACCTGAACAGCCGAGCACACAGGTATGTGTTGTGTCAGAGGAGAAACGAGCCGTTCACATTTCTGTCTTTGTGGCAGGTAACCATCCACAAACCTCACCGCACTTAAGGGACTGTTCTTTACTTATGAAGGGACTGTTCTTCACTTGTATGTTAATCAGTTGGTGCAGTTTCACTTAAGTAAAAAAAAAAAAAAAAAAATGACTGAACAACTTTCCCTTGTATTGGAGTAATATTTGACCAAGAGTATCTTTACTTTCACTCAATTCATGTCGTTGAATACTTTGTCCACCACTGGTCAGACATTCATGTTTATATAGGGCAGGTCCTGCTGTTGCAGTCTGGTCGAGCTTAAATCTTATGTCTCAACTGTCCAAAGGGGACTGAAGTCAGTGATTCATGTAAAATTCCTTAATGAAAGATTCTTTTTGCACTGTAGTAAGAATACTACAGAATTTATTAACCCAAATATTACACTTAACTGTTCAAACAGTTATTCATATTTTAGCATACATTATTACTGATATTAGTGCACACTATTAAAATATTGATTGAGAATCGCATACAAGACCCAAATGACATGCTAAATAATACTGATAGCAAATTACAACACTTAAAAGCAATTTTTATTTGGTTGGCTGGCAAAATATCTGCCTGGCTGGTAAAAAATTTCACTTACCAGCCAGCCTGGCTGGTAAGTGAAAAAGTTAGTTTTGGACCCTGGTTATATGCCCCTACACACCAATCAAGTTGCACTTACTCACTGGGCGGCTGTGGCTAAGAGGTAGAGTTGGTCGTTGGAAGATTGGTGGTTCGATCCCCGGCTCCTCCAGCCTACATGTCAAAGTATCCTTGAGGAAGATACTGAACCCCATATGTGTGAGTGTGTGGCACCTTGTGTGGTAGCCTTGCCCAACAGTGTATGAATGTATGTGTGAATGGGTGAATGTTGGATGACTAGAAAGGTGCCAAACAAGTGCAGGTCCATTTACTATTTACTTACATTTCATGTTCAGTTCTGTGAACCAAGTTAACGTTTGTCTCAAATTTGCAGAAATTCCCTAAGGAAGTTCTTGAGATATCGCATTCAAAAAAATGAGACACAGGAAGTTCATCGTTGTTACATGCCAGGCAGGGGAAACATGCATTTTTGTGCTGTGTATTTCACCCTCCCTGTTTTTCTCTCGCTCTCCCTCCCCGTCTCCAAGTGCTAACAACCTGATTAGTTCCATACTTGTGCAGTTTTATCAGTCTGCTGATTGGTCACCTCATTCTTTCAGCCTGCCTATCATCATTTAAGGTCCCCAAAAAAAGGAGCACAACTGAGGAGTTCTGCCCTCTTTTTGATCCTCTGCATTTAGACTGCCTGGGCTGCCGCTGCTGTTTGATAAAGTTGTTAAAAATTAAAGGTATGTGGAGAGAGGTTGAGGACAGAAGGAGGTTAGGTACTCTATACATTTCCCTCCCTAGCTATTTTGTGTTTAGAAACACTAGGTTTATTGTTTGGTGAAGCTTTTTTTTTTTTTTAAATAAAGGCAGTGAGGTTTTTGGTTTGTGTTTTGTTTTTAGAGGTAGAAGTTAGCTGAGGCCTGGTTTTGTTATATTGTTGTTGTTTTTTGCCCCAACCACTTTGTCACTTCCTCCCCCACATTTGGAGAGCCTTGTGTTAAGTTTGTAAATAAATCACTTGTCATTTTTACACTTCTCTTCTGAGTCCTTCAATTATTTGATTGTTGTGTCTTCTTTTGTCCCCCATCTTCAAAAGGGGACATGACAATCATTAAGTCCAACTGGATATTTGTGCCAAATTTAAAGAAATTTCCCTCAGGTGTTCCTGAGATATTGCGTTCACAAGAATGGAACGGATGACCAATCCAAAAACATAATGCCTCTGGCCATGGCTATTGCCGGCACAGAGTCATAAAAATTAGGGGCTCACAAACAACAGAAAAACACATATGCATGAAAGACTCACATAAAATTATATAAACAGACAAACAATTCTATAAATAAATAAATAACAGAAGGCGTGCAAAGCTTGATTAAAAAGTGAAGACAGTGTCTTTGGCCTTGTTTAAAATGGATATTGCAGCAGCAGTGAATTTAAGAGTTTTATTAAGTTTACTTTTTGGCCTGAGGTGCTCTGAGGTGGCTGCCTGATGTGAGTAGCTGAAAGGACTGGTTAAGGGGGTGTGAAGGGTCCTAAGTGATGTTGTCTGCCTTTCTTTAGACTGCATGACTGTACAGGTCTGAGGGTTGGGTTTTAGTGCCAGTGATTTTGGTTGCACATGTGGTTAAGTTAGCATTTAGACATTTGGTTGCTTATTTGATGAGTGAGTGACATAGAATGCCCCAGGAATGAGTCCTAAAACACAGAAATGAGTTAGCATTTCTGCACTCCCGGTTCCCTCGTCTTTTAGTCAATGGGTTTTTTGAGTAGGTTTTTCATTAGATGCGTGAAATAAAGTCTGTGGTTAACACAAGCTTAAAGAGACTTTCACATTTTGTTCTTCACCATAAAATACATCAGTAAATACTAGACTTGCACCGATTTATCGGCAGTGCTCGGAATTGGGCCAGTTTTCACGTGATTGGCCATGACCTGCGACCGGCTGGTCAGTCTAAAATATGCCGATTTAAAATGCCAGTCAAAATCCCACCATGCCGCATGATTGACATCGCGCAATATCAGCAGCGCACACACACGCACAAGTGCAGCTCATGGCTTGGGTGATGTGAGGAAGGAGACTTCAGGGACACACTGGTGTGGGTAGGACAACTATGGAGTAAATGATTCCGGCCAGAGAATCAGGGTCAAGAGGATACTTTAATTTTCAATGCAGGAGGTTCACAAGTGTAGCATGTATGTGTGTGGTTCTGAAATAAACAAAAGGAAAAATAGCATTACACTCAATTCTTACAAATATACATATACAATCTGTAAACATGGGCGGCTTCTCACCTTAGTCATTCATGCACACACATCAAAAGAGAGAAGGAGAAAGTTATTAATTGTCCGTGTTAATCTTAACAGAGCGGAGTGGAGCAGAGCTCTTGCTGCTGTTTGAAACTGACGAGGCGCGTGTCTGCGTGCCGAAGATGCACGTGTCTGTGTCTGCGCGCTTACTGACCGGAGCGTTCTCACGGGAACAGCAGCCTGTTCAAATGTGCACCAAATATGAATGTTCCATGGCAGCCTGTTCAAATGTGCACCTTTTTTCTTGTTGTTAAAATAAGAATGTCCATAACACTGCATTTTGTAGATGTAAAGCCCTGTGTGAATTTTATGTTTTGTTTTTTTTTTCCTGTTAAAATTTCCTAATATAGGAAAGATAGAAAATACTGCAATATCTTGTGTGCTGTAAAGTGGTTTGAAAAAAATTAAATCTGCCAAAATCCGAATCGGCCATTCAAACACTCTGCAAATCAGAAATCGGTATTGGCCCAAAATATTGTAATCAGTGCAAGTCTAGTAAATACCCCACAGTGAATTTTGAAGCTTCTATGCGTCTTAAAAAAGATGGCTGCTAGCAAGTGGCTAAATGAGACTACAGAACGTCATCATGCCAAACACACAGTGTAGTTCGTTTATAGCCTAACATTAGCTTCTTACTTCTGGCATTTACATTAAGGCTTCAGTAATCATAAAAATTATGTTCATTTGTGAAGATTATCTTGCTGAACAAACCATGTAAGTATCAAAAACGTTTGTTTGCCACAGAGCTTTTTTTCTGCAATAATCCAAAATCCAATAGAAAAATACTATTGGCTTTTAGATGAGAGAACCATGGCAAAGCTAACTTCTACATCAGCCTACAGAAAAACATTATCTCCAGATCATTTTGAACTACTGTTTAGAATGTCCTGTCTGACATTAAAACCTTTCAGCCTCCTCAGGAGGAACATGCGCTCTGATTCTGGTATGAACTGACCTGGACCTGCTGGACATATTTGGGCATCATCTCAGCCACAAACTCCCCAAACGCTGCCAGCTGGTTGTGAGTGATGGCATTCTTGGGCCTGACAGTGGCTGCATGAAGAACAGAAGATAAAGGTTGCAGTATGACATTGTTTATTGTACTCCGGTTTGTGTGACAAAATCCTGGACAATGTGCCATTTAACAACACTTACCAGTGTTTTGAATGTACTTCCAATAGGCTCTTCTCACCATCTGGATCAAAAAATATTCTGTCTGCTCCACAATAAAGATTTTTCATCTGTTTCCTCAAGTTGTCACTTAATTTCCAAATCCATACCAAATAAGTAGTCCTAAATATCATCATCACTTGTTTTGTACAACCCAAGAAAAATAATATAAAAATATTCTTGCATATGATACCAGAAAATTTGGGAAATAGAAGTGTAGACAAATGAAACTGATAATACAACTCTGTGTCACACACATAAAGCACAGAGATACGTTGAAAATGGTCATACAGTGAGGAAAAAATATATATATAATTTTATCCAGATGATTAGCTGAGTCTACAGATTCTGGATACAGTCAGGTCCATAATTATTTGGACAATGATACAGTTGTCGTCATTTTGACTCTGTACACCACCACAATGGAGGAAGCAGGAAGTGCAGACGGCTGCAGTAAAGGGCTGGCAGAGCATCACCAGGGAAGAAACCCAGCATCTGGTGATGTCTATGTGTCCAACACTTCAGGCAGTCATTGACTGTAAAGGATTTGCAACCAAGTATTAAAACTGACTGTTAAATTGATGATCATGTTAGTTTGTCCAAATACTTATGAGCCCTTAGAGTTGGGGGACTGTGTGAAGAAATGGTTGTCATTCCTACACGGTTCATACTACATTTTTGAAAAAAAGCCTTAAATGAAAGCTGAGAGTCTGCACTTTAAGCAGGTATTCATTGTTTCATTTAAAACCCATTGTGGTAGTGTACAGAGCCAAAATGATGACAACTGTATCATTGTCCAAATAATTATGGACCTGACTGTATATTCAAGTGTTGTTAAATCACCTTCTAGGGTTTTAAAGATCATTGGTCTTATTTATCTTTCAGAAAAACATGCTTAGCTCTGTTCTTTCAACATAACAATAGTTACCTGCTATAAAAAGGACAAAAACAAGCTCCTGTGGCCCTCTGTTAACATTCTCTCATAGGACCGATCTTAGGGACCTTATCCTGTCAGCTGAAACTGTGCTTTAATAGTCTAAACTCATGTTTTAATCAAATTTTATTTTTTTTCTCATATTTTATTTAGTCTTAATAGACTTAACAAATAAAGTCACAGTAAGCCCTGAGATTTGGGGGCCCCATGTACCCTGGGTCCCAGGGCAGTTGTCCACTTTGACCAGCTGGTCATCAAGTCATGTTGATGATACATGAGAGGCAAAAACTGAAGCTTATGTGAGTAAGGAGAGAGTTCAGCAGTCCAGTCACCCTCTGAGTGCTGGAAAACAATAATCCTATATTAGCAGTCTCCTTCAGTGGTGCAAAGTAAATAATTCTGTCGGGCTGGGTATCAAAACTGATTTCGTGAATCAATTCCATTTTGATTCACAAGTTCCCGATTTAAGTCGAGTACAATTTGATATGATATAAATCCCACTGGGGATATTTCAGTTACAATTCCAATTTTTGCCATAATGTGTAAGAGATGATCAAACAACTAATACTGTTAATTTTATGAGTAATTATTTTAAAAAGAGTATAAATTCAGAACAGGATTAAAATATTGAATATCTTAGAATACATATATATACTTAAGAATATTTCTAGAACAGCAACAATAACATTATAACAGCAAAGTCACAATATAAACTCAATATCTCACTGGAAACAAGTCTAAAAAGTCAATAAAATACATAATTTTCCTGACATCACAATACTGAGTAAAGTTAAGAAAGAATAAAGAGCACAGACATCAGTCAGTATCAGTCCTCCTGCCCTCTCTGCTCCTCCCTCTGTTGCTGAGGAGATTCACTGCCTACAGGTCACATTACTGCTAATAAGTTTTAAGATAAAAAGTGAAGTAAGCTAAACAGTTGTTGTTTCAGCTTGTTAGTAACAACTGGCTATTAGCTGGAAAGCGCTCTGTGCTTGTTTTTAACATAATATTAGCAGCAGTGGATGAGAGACTGTGGACAGAGCAGATTGAAATGTCACCTTTCAATATGTTTCCATGTTGCTGAACAGGTGTATTGATAAAGTATTGTCTTTTTCCTCATGGAGGTTTTAATGCACTTAATGTAACAAGCGTAGTTGTCGTCAACTCAAGTTAATTTCACTTCTCCGTCACCTTCGCAGCATCTCTACTTCATGTCTGTGTGTCTGTGTGTGCATAAAAGTGGCACAGCAGCCCTGACATACAGACAGCAGGAGAGGCTGATGGAGATGATAATAAATGACACCAAAACATAAAAAAGTGAGCTAACAGTTACAGATAAAAGAGCCAGTAACGTCAGAGCTGCAGTTGTTAATAATAAGCTCCAGGGCCCATTTACTACTGGTGAGATTAAAGGGGTTAAAGCTTCACGCATTCGTGGAAAAAAGGAAAGCGTATGTTAAGGATCGATCTCAGATTTTTTGAATTGATACTGGGTCATTCATATGAAGATCAATTTGAATTTCACAATCTGTTCATCCCTAATATAAATGAAATAATGTAGACAATTAGCTAAATAGACCTACTTTACTTAGTTATGTAGTTAAACAGAAGCTGTATTGAAATGACCTTGTGACAGTTTTTCTTTTAGTTTTAGTGGTTGTAAAATCAGTTTATAAACTTCATATCTAAGTCCTATCTTCTATCGAACGAACAGCAGTTGCAATAGCTGGAAAGAGCAAAAACCACATACATTTTTACTAGCTACAATGAACTTTAATACAGTGTGTACTAGGGGTGCAACGGTACAGGTAGCCCACGGTACAGTCCGTACCTCGGTTTTTGTGCCACGGTTTCAGTTGGGTTTCGGCACGTGTTTTGTGGTAAAGAGAACAATTTTTTCCCCAAAATTATCTCTTTATTTTGCTTGACTTTGAACTTGACATGCTGCTGTGTTTTGGTACAGCCTATTCAAGTGCTGGAATTTGTTATTTACGTAACACGCCTGAACGCAACACAGGCTCCGCTCCAAAGACTGGCTCGGTTATAATTGTCGGTCAGGAAAATGCAGCCCGGGCCACGCTCTTGTGTGCTCACGTGTGTGTGTGTGTGCAGGGTCCAAAACTAACTTTTTCCACTTACCAGCCAGGCTGGCTGATAAGACCACCTCGCCAGAGTGGCGAGTGGTCTTAAAAATTTACCAGCTAGAGACAAAATCTACCCGTAATTGGCGAGTGGCGAGTGTTAGTTTTGGACCCTGTGGGTGTGTGTTTGTGCAAGTGCACGCACGTGTGTGCGTGTGTGTGTGTGTGTGTGCGTGCGCGCGCGCACTTTGGGGCCGAACTCCGCCATGCGCAATATAGAGAGCAGAGGAGGATTGTAAACATGCAACCATGTAGATACAGAAATGACATGCCGTTGTGTAAGTAAGATAAATAACGTCGTCGTTGTCGTCGTCGTCCTCCGCTTATCCGGGTCCGGGTCGCGGGGGCAGCAGCCTCAGCAAGGAAGCCCAGACAGTCCTCTCCCCAGCCACTTCCGTCAGCTCTTCCGCGGGAACCCTGAGGCGTTCCCAGGCCAGCCGGGTGATGTAGTCCCTCCAGCGTGACCTGGGGCGGCCCCGAGGTCTCCTCCCGGTTGGACATGCCCGAAACACCTCCCAAGGGAGGCGTCCGGAAGGCATCCTTACCAGATGCCCGAATCACCTCAACTGGCTCCTCTCGATGTGGAGGAGCAGCGGCTCTACTCCGAGTCCCTCCCGAATGTCTGAGCTCCTCACCCTATCCCTAAGGCTGAGCCCAGCCACCCTGCGGAGGAAACTCATTTCGGCCGCTTGTATTCGCGATCTCATTCTTTCGGTCACTACCCAGAGCTCGTGACCATAGGTGAGGGTTGGAACGAAGATCGACCGGTAAATCGAGAGCTTCGCTTTCTGGCCAAGCTCCCTTTTCACCACAACGGACCGGTTAAGCACCCGCATCACTGCTGACGCTGCCCCAATCCGTCTGTCAATCTCCCGCTCCATCCTACCCTCACTCGTGAACAAGATCCCGAGATACTTAAACTCCTCCACCTGAGGAAGGACCTCCCCCCTGACCTGGAGTGGGCAATCCACCCTTTTCCGGCTGAGAACCATGGCCTCGGACTTGGAGGTGCTGATTCTCATCCCAGCCGCTTCACACTCGGCTGCGAACCGCCCCAGTGAGAGCTGGAGGTCACTGTTCGATGGAGCTAGGAGAACCATGTCATCCGCAAAAAGCAGGGACGAGATTCTCCCATCACCGAACCTGACACCCTCCACCACTCGGCTGCGCCTAGAAATTCTGTCCATAAAAGTTATGAACAGAACCGGTGACAAAGGGCAGCCCTGGCGGAGTCCAACCCTCACCGGGAACAGGTCCAACTTACTGCCAGCCACGCGAACCAGACTCATGCTCCTTCGGTACAGGGACTGGATGGTCCTTAGCAAGGGGCCACCAACCCCATACTCCCAGAGCACCCCCCACAGGATGCCCCTGGGGACACGGTCGTAAGCCTTCTCCAAATCCACAAAACACATGTGGACTGGTTGGGCGAACTCCCATGCCCTCCAGCACCCTGGCGAGGTAAAGAGCTGGTCCACGGTTCCGCATCCGGGACGAAAACCACATTGCTCCTCCTCGATCCGAGGTTCAACTATCGACCGGACCCTCTTCTCCAGCACCCTGGAGTAGACCTTACCGGGTAGGCTGAGGAGTGTGATCCCCCTGTAGTTGGAACACCCTCTGGTCCCCTTTCTTGAAAATGGGGACCACCACCCCGGTCTGCCACTCCAGAGGCACTGCCCCCGATGTCCACGCAATGTTGCAGAGGCGTGTCAGCCAAGACAGCCCTACAACATCCAGAGCCTTGAGATATCCGGGACGAATCTCATCCACCCCCGGGGCTCCGCGGCCTCGGAGTTGTTTCACCACCTCGGCGACTTCTGCCCCAGAAATTGGACGACCCGCCCCTGAGACCCCCGTCTCTGTTTCCTCACTGGAATACGTGTTGGTGGGATTGAGGAGCTCCTCAAAGTATTCCTTCCACCGCCCAACAATGTCCCCAGTTGACGTCAGCAGCTCCCCGCCTCCACTGTAAACAGTGTGAGCAAGTTGCCGCCTTCCCCCCCTGAGGCGCTGGACGGTTTGCCAGAACCTCTTTGGAGCCGATCGATAGTCTTCCTCCATGGCCTCACCGAACTCCTCCCACGCCCGAGTTTTTGCCTCCACGACTGCCGCCGCCGCGCTCCGCTTGGCCCGCCGGTACCCGTCAGCTGCTTCCGGAGACCCACAGACCAACCATGCCCTAAATAACGTAAGGCTATTTAATTTGTTTAATAAAAGGACAAGGTAAAGGGCGGGGCGCCCCCCTAATATAATGGTAGGGGAAACACTTGACATGTGTCAAGCAACGTTTGCAGACAGTGAAATTTCTGTTAATACTCCCTCATCATTTTATTCAATAGCGAAACCGAAATGATCCCACACCGGAGATTTGGATGACGGCGGTACTTCTTCAAACTTCTGTCTCTCGACTCCTCCGCTTGCCTTTGCCATGGCTCTCTGTGTTTGTGTTTGTTTTTTCCGCTTCTTTTCTGTGTGAGGCGAGCGTCACTTTCCCCGGCTCTAGTTACAACAGTGTGAGGGGGTGAATAGGTGTAGCCACAACAGTGATTGGACATTAACTCGCAGGGAGGGCTTTTTTGCCGCAGGCTGACTCGGCCGTTCTCTTTGCACATTCATGGATAGGCACACATACACATACCCGTGGTCCATAAGGGTGTATTGATCCATGCAGGGCGGACTGAACGGTTCAATATTTTACCGAGGACCCTAGTGTGGACATGGCTCTGCACCCTCTTGTGCCCTGAACTGATGTCTCCTTACAGTACTTCTGTTGCAGTAAATTTAAATAAAGTGTGGGGTGTCTTTTGTCTATATCCTTATGCTGAAATTGAGTTGAATATTTCTATGCTGTGGTACTGCTACTTTTACTTAGGTAAAACGTCTAAGTACTGGTCTCCTGCTACATCACTCAGTGTGTACTCACGTCTGGTCTCAGTTGTGGAGCTTTGCAGCCTAGTCAGCTGCTGGAGGAGACACGAACTCCTTACAACTAGAAAAAAAATTACAGGAGGAGGGAGAGAAGTAAAACAAAGATTATAAACATGCAACTAATGACTCAAGACAGAAAAAATAATCAATGGTGCCAGCCCGCCCTCCATTCAGGGCTTGTACTCCTTCAGAACAAGGAAATGGGCAGGTAGCATCATTTCACCCTAGAAACTAAACTCAAACTTCTCCCCTCTTGCAGGCACCACAGAAGGTTTCAAAGTCTAAATACTCACTGATATTTATTTAACATGATTTGGAATGTACAATATTGGATTTTTACCCACTTTTTCCCCCACCAAATCTTAGTGATTATCAAGTTTCTTCTGTAGTGGAATTAACGCCATATTATGCATGCATATTCTTATCGAGATGGCCTATCAGCAGCTGGAGACATGAAATAGAATGCTTTCCAATGTATGTAATATTCATACATTGTGCAGATTAAGAAAAAGAATGTTGGCTGATTCCAATATTTCTTTCAAGCCAATATCGGCCGATACAGATGACGTGCCCATATTATCGTGCATCCCTAAACGTGATAACATCTTCGCTATCAATATTCTTAATAAGAATTAAACGATTCAATGAAACACACATGTAAGTATCATTGTATATACTGTACACTGTTAACGTTATATCTAACTACCACATAGGAGCCTGTTACATTAATCGGCCCATATTTATTCAAACACCCTTTGCACTCTGCACCTTCTTACTAACGTTACTTAATTACAGTTTTGTAATACTGGTAACTTCTACAGAGCTGTTGATGAACTGGAGCAATGTTAACAGCATGCCAAGGATACAAAGCAAAAACTCGTCCCACATCCACTCACAACATTTCGATATGATCGTTAATGTGCCTAAATAAACTCATCTGTTAACGCCTATCAATGGCAGGCTAACGTTAGGATTAGCTAGCTCGAAGGTCAAACTATATATGACGAGACATATGACGGTTCAAAGTGAGACAGTGTCGTTTTCAATGGCAGGCAAATGCACGCATAATTCAACTGACCACTGTATCAGACAGCGTGTACAAAATAAAATGAGTTTCTAGCATACTTACGGTTAAAATTTCTTTCAAGACCACCGCGGACAAACCGCACCAGCGACGCCGCCATGTTAGTTCACTAGAACTGAATAACTGTTGTTGAGCTGCCGCCTACTAATGGGCAGGAGGAGAACAGCACGGAGTACATGGAGGCATTTCTGCTTCTTCTTCGTCTGTTGGGAATGTAGGACGGACTAGGCGCATTTGGCGCATTGCTGCCCCTCTTTGGTTGTTTTGTTTTGTCTTGTAAGCACTGAAAGACATCATCAGTGGAGTGCAGATAACGTGATATTCAGTGGCCGAAAGCAGAAAGTCACTTGTTTCATCACAGCTGAGTCGGGGATTTTAATGACCACAAAATGAAAAAACAACAACAAACTAACACGTCAGCTGCAGCTAAACAGCGTGAGGTGTGATGGGAACAGACTGCAGAGTGTGTTAGTAGGAACCCATGGGCTGCTTTGCTTTTTTCTTTTCTGGTTTAAATCAATATGTTGAATTGGCGCTGACCATGACAGAGCGTTGGTGAATGAAATCACATGTGCATATATATATGTGTGTGTGTGTGTGTGTGTGTGTATGTATATGTATATATATACACACACACACACACACATTTGTATATATACATCTATTTTTTGTTACCATATGAAAAATTAAATAATTAAATGCCCACTTTAGTTTCTGCAAATTCCTTTATGCCATTTCTCATTTGGAACAGATAGTGGACAGAAAGGAAGCAAAATGAAGTGTATAACAGTCAAAATAGAAGGTATTTTTTTTATTTCTTCCACAGTCAAAAGGGCACATCATATGACATGAATACAGATTACAGTATTAAATAGACCTATGTAATGTGTTGTTAGCAAGATTATAGTGAAGGGCCAAACACACTGAAAGCGTCTGTCCGTTTTATAGTAGTTTTCTGTCTTAAGTCTTAAAATTTTACTCACAAAGAAAATTGACGGAGGTATCCGTAATGCACAATAATTTTGCCTAAAATAGCAACGTTTCCTAAAATACTGATGTGCTGTAAGATAAGTTTCGTTACGCTCTCTCTATCTACTGCATGAAAATTAACCTGTATGGCTAAATCTGGCACATTTACGTCACTTAAGTGACGTAAGTGAAGTGTCATGTTAATTAATGTGCACTGTCCCTTTCTAAGGGCGGCACGGTGCTGTGGTGGTTAGCACTCTCGCCTCACAGCAAGAGGGTTGCCGGTTCGATCCCGGGCGTGGGAGCCCTTCTGTGTGGAGTTTGCATGTTCTCCCCGTGTCAGCGTGGGTTCTCTCCGGGCACTCCGGCTTCCTCCCACAGTCCAAAGACATGCAGATTGGGGACTAGGTTAATTGATAACTCTAAATTGTCCGTAGGTGTGAATGTGAGCGTGAATGGTTGTCTGTCTCTATGTGTCAGCCCTGCGACAGTCTGGCGACCTGTGCAGGGTGTACCCGATGGGATAAGCTCCAGCCCCCCTGCGACCCTCAAGAGGATGAAGCGGTTAGAAGATGAATGATGAATGATCTATCTCTCTCTCGTCTTTGTCTGATCTGTTGTCTCTCAGAGCTACAGATCAAATGAATGATTTATACTTTATGTTATTCTATGGCCTCATTTTTATACAAGCACTATTCATACTGTTTTAACCCTTTGAGACCTGTGTCAACATCAGTTTTCTTGTGCTGCATCCAAGTGCCCTTTCACAAGCATTTAAACCTTTGAAACCTGAGCAAATCAATTTGATTTTTTTTCAAACACATGGAAAAATAAAATGACAATGAGAAATAAGCTGGTAAAAGAGGACATGGAAATGACCTGAAAATCATTTTTTTTTAAAAAATTGAGAAAGACTGATAATTTTTTGAAAATTATGATTAAAAAACTGGGGAAAATGTCTAACTTTTGGAGTTTGTATTTTTTTATTTTTAATTTTTCTATTTTTCCATTTTTTTTTTTGCCTTTAATTTCCAGGTAATATTCTTGTAACTTCTTACTGTTTATTTTATTTTATTTACTTATTTTTGGGTCATTTCTAGTTAAGTTGCTCACTGCCTTCTTCCTATGTTTTTTTTAAAGAAATCAAGCCAATTTGCTCAGGTTTCTAAGGGTTAAAAAAAAAATTTGATAGTGTTTCCCATATTTGCTGAGAAAGAGTTTTATGTAAAAGGAATAACAATAATAATTATAGCTGCTGCACAGCGATGGGTCGGCTCCGGGCATTTTTAGGCAATTCTGAGCAACAAGCAGATGAATTGGAAGACATTTAGGAATTTAACAACACAATAGGCCTTTTGCATCAGCTGAAGATTGAACTCACAACCTCTGAGAGTAAGGATCAATTTCTATCTCACTGAGCTAATTAGTTAGTGACATGATTTTATGAGCTTTTTTAATGACAAAATTCTAACTATTAGAGGCAAAATTCATGACCTCCTGTCCTCAGATAGTACCTATCTAACCTCAAACACAGCTGTAAGACGTAATATATATTTAGATTGCTTCTCCCCGATTTCTCTTCAAGAACTGACCGCAGTGATTTCTTCATCTAAATCATCAACGTGTCTCTTAGACCCCATCCCAACTAGACCACTTAAGGAAGTCTTACCTTTAGTTAACACTCATATATTAGATATGATCAATATATCCTTATTAACAGGCTATGTACCACAGTCTTTTAAGGTAGCTGTAATTAAACCTCTACTAAAAAAGCCCACCCTGGATCCAGAGGTGTTAGCCAACTATAGACCAATATCTAATCTTCCCTTTCTTTCAAAGATCCTTGAGAAAGTAGTCGCAGACCAGCTGTGTGATTTTCTCCATGATAATAATTTATTTGAGGAATTTCAATCAGGATTTAGAGTGCATCATGCTGATTGCTTCAGACAAAGGACTCATCTCTGTACTTGTTTTATTAGATCTTAGTGCAGCGTTTGACACAATTGACCATCAAATTCTACTGCAGAGACTGGATCACTTAATTGGCCTAAAGGTTCTGTACTGAGCTGGATTAAATCTTATTTATCTGATCGTTTTCAGTTTGTTCACATTCATAATGAATCGTCCTTACGTACCAAAGTTTGTTTTGGAGTTCTGCAAGGTTCTGTGCTCGGACCAATCCTATTTACTCTATATATGCTTCCTTTAGGTAACATCATTAGAAATCACTCTGTATATTTCCATTGTTATGCGGATGATACACAGTTGTATTTATCTATGAAGCCAGAAGAAAGTAATCAATTAACTAAACTCCATAACTGCCTTAAAGACATAAAAACCTGGATGAGCACCAGTTTTCTGATGTTAAATTCAGACAGAACTGACGTCATTGTTCTTGGCCCCAAACAACTCAGAGACTCTTTATCTGATGACATAGTTTCTCTAGATGGCATTGTTCTGGCCTCTAGCACTACTGTAAGAAACCTTGGAGTAACATTTGATCAAGATTTGTCTTTTAATTCTCATTTAAAACAAACCTCACGGACTGCATTTTTTCATTTGCGTAATATTGCGAAAATTAGGCCTATCCTGACCTGAAAAGATGCAGAAAAATTGGTCCATGCTTTTGTTACCTCTAGGCTGGATTACTGTAACTCTCTGTTATCAGGTAGCTCTAGTAAGTCCTTAAAAACTCTCCAGCTAATTCAGAATGCAGCAGCACGTGTACTAACAGGAACTAAGAAACGAGATCATATTTCTCCTGTTTTAGCTTCTCTGCACTGGCTCCCTGTAAAATCCAGAATTGAATTTAAAATCCTACTGTTAACTTATAAAGCTCTAAATGGTCAAGCTCCGTCATATCTTAGAGAGCTCATAGTGCCTTATTATCCCACCAGAACACTGCGCTGTGAGAACGCAGGGTTACTCGTGGTCCCTAAAGTCTCCAAAAGTAGATCAGGAGCCAGAGCCTTTAGCTATCAGGCTCCTCTCCTGTGGAATCATCTTCCTGTTGCGGTCCGGGAGGCAGACACCATCTCCACATTTAAGACTAGACTTTAGACTTTCCTCTTTCATAAAGCTTATAGTTAGGGCTGGCTCAGGCTTGCCTTGTACCAGCCCTTAGTTAGGCTGACTTAGGCCTAGTCTGCCGGAGGACCCCCCTATAATACACCGGGCACCTTCTCTCCTTCTCTCTCTCTTAATTAGTTAATTGATTACTTTCTTCTGGCTTCATCGATAAATACAACTGAGTATCATCCGCATAACAATGGAAATTTATAGAGTGATTTCTAATGATGTTACCTAAAGGAAGCATATATAGAGTAAATAGGATTGGTCCGAGCACAGAACCTTGCAGAACTCCAAAACAAACTTTGGTACGTAAGGACGATTCATTATGAATGTGAACAAACTGAAAACGATCAGATAAATAAGATTTAATCCAGCTCAGTACAGAACCTTTAGGCCAATTAAGTGATCCAGTCTCTGCAGTAGAATTTGATGGTCAATTGTGTCAAACGCTGCACTAAGATCTAATAAAACAAGTACAGAGATGAGTCCTTTGTCTGAAGCAATCAGAAGGTCATTTGTAATTTTGACTAGTGCTGTCTCAGTGCTATGATGCACTCTAAATCCTGACTGAAATTCCTCAAATAAATTATTATCATGGAGAAAATCACACAGCTGGTCTGCGACTACTTTCTCAAGGATCTTTGAAAGAAAGGGAAGATTAGATATTGGTCTATAGTTGGCTAACACCTCTGGATCCAGGGTGGGCTTTTTTAGGAGAGGTTTAATTACAGCTACCTTAAAAGACTGTGGTACATAGCCTGTTAATAAGGATATATTGATCATATCTAATATATAAGTGTTAACTAAAGGTAAGACCTCCTTAAGTAGCCTAGTTGGGATGGGGTCTAAGAGACACGTTGATGATTTAGATGAAGAAATCACTGCAGTCAATTCTTGAAGAGAAATTGGGGAGAAGCAATCTAAATATATATTAGGTTTTACAGCTGTGTTTGAGGTTAGATAGGTACTATCTGAGGACAGGAGGTCATGAATTTTGCCTCTAATAGTTAGAATTTTGTCATTAAAAAAGCTCATAAAATCATTACTGCTAAGGGCTAAAGGAATACAAGGCTCAATAGAGCTTTGACTCTCAGTCAGTCTGGCTACAGTGCTGAAAAGAAACCTGGGGTTGTTCTTATTGTCTTCTATTAATGCTGAGTAATAGTTTGCTCTGGCATTGCGGAGGCCCCTCTTATATGTTTTGAGACTGTCTGTCCAGATTAAATGAGATTCTTCCAGTTTGGTTAATCGCCAATTCCTTTCAAATTTTCGCGATATTTGTTTTAACTTACGGGTTTGAGAGTTATACCAAGGAGTGAACTTTCTTTGCTTTTTTAACTTCTTTTTAAGAGGTGCTACAGAGTCAAGTGTTGTTCGCTGATCAAAGTCGGTACAGGAAACCTCTGTTACTGAGGGACTTGGTATTGAATTTAACGACGGAGTAATCTTTTCCTTAAATTTTGCGACAGCACTATCTGATAAACATCTAGTATAGTAACTGTTGCTGAGTGGCGTGTAATCGAGTAAAAAGAAATCAAAAGTAATCAGATAATGATCCGATAGCGAGGGATTCTGTGGAAAGACATTTAGATTATCAATTTCAATTCCATACGTCAGAACTAGATCGAGGGTATGGTTAAAACAATGAGTGGGTTCATGTACACCCTGACTGAAGCCAATGGAGTCTAATAATGAGATAAACGCGGTAGCCAGAGAGTCATTATCAACGTCAACATGAATGTTAAAATCGCCTACAATAATAACTTTATCTGATTTAAGAACTAAACTGGATAAAAACTCTGAGAATTCAGATACAAATTCAGAATACGGGCCAGGAGCACGGTACACTATAACAAATAAAAGTGGCTGCGAGGTTTTCCAGGTCGGATGTAAAAGACTAAGAACGAGGCTTTCAAATGAATTATAGTCTAGTTTAGGTTTAGGGCTGATTAACACACTAGAGTTAAAAATGGCTGCAACTCCCCCTCCTCGGCCGCTGCCTCGAGGAATGTGGGTATTATTATGACTGGAAGGAGTGGACTCATTTAGACTAACATATTCATCTGGACACAGCCAGGTTTCAGTGAGACTGAGTAAATCAATATGATTATCTGATATTAAATCGTTTACTAACACTGCTTTAGACGACAGAGACCTGATATTTAACAGTCCGCATTTAATTCTCCTGTTTTGTCTTTCTGTCACAGAAGAGGTTTTAATTTTTATGAGGTTGTTATGCACAACTCCTCTTTGTTTAATTTTAGATTTAAATAATTTAGGTGGTCGGGAGACAGACACCGTTTGTATAAATCTATGAAAACTATGGCTGGGTAACTGAACTAGAAGCTCAGAGAAGCGTGTAGGACTGCGTCTCCGAGTCCTGGTCTCACTCTGGGTTGTCAGGGATTTAAATTACTAATAAAGTTTGCCAGGTTCCTAGAAATGAGAGCAGCTCCATCCAAAGTGGGATGAATGCCGTCTCTCCTAATAAGACCAGGTTTTCCCCAGAAAGTTTGCCAATTATTAACGAAACCCACATCGTTTGCTGGACACCACCTGGACAGCCAACGATTGAATGATGACATTTTAATGTAATTTCTTCACTAGAATCACTATAACAGCTTTCATGTACACACTATATATACACGTTATAATTAGTTGTACCTACATGTGGAAACAAAGGAGCATAAACACCAATAGACCATTTTCACTCACTTATATTTTATTTGACATCACTGTCAGTATTTTGGAAATTCTGAGGCAGTGCAGGAAGGTGTGATAAATTGAACTGAAATGTTTTCCAGTAAACACAGTAGCAGCTTGACTGCTGAATTATAATGAATGAATTATATAATTAGTAATAAAATGTCCTGGTCTTGCTGAGTGTTTTTATGATTACAGTCACATCATTATTGATGATCTTTAACATCTTTTTTTGTATATTTTTTTTTTAACATCTTTCAGCCACAAGCAAGAAACCAGGCAGTCAGGGAGTTACACGAAAGAAGTTGCATGTTTTATATGATAAGTTATTAAAAAAAATGATAATGTTTCTTCGGGCTGCACGGTGGTGTGGTGGTTAGCACTGTCACCTCACAGCAAGAGGGTTCCCGGTTCGATCCCGGGTGTGGGAGCCCTTCTGTGCAGAGTTTGCATGTTCTCCCCGTGTCAGCGTGGGTTCTCTCCGGGCATCCAGACTTCCTCCCACAGTCCAAAGACATGCAGATTGGGGATTAGGTTAATTGATAACTCTAAATTGTCCGTAGGTGTGAATGTGAGCATGAGTGGTTGTCTGTCTCTATGTGTCAGCCCTGCGATAGTCTGGCGACCTGTGCAGGGTGTACCCTGCCTCTCGCCCAATGTCAGCTGGGATAGGCTCCAGCCCCCCCACGACCCTCAAGAGGATGAAGCGGTTAGAAGATGAATGAATGATAATGTTACTTGTACAAATTGCCATTTTTGCTTACTGCCAAGTTGTGAATTTCCAGTAATTTCCATTTCCCAGTAAAAACTTGACAATTTGATTTAAAAACATTAAGGGAAATACAAGTGGTTTGGTGTTGTCTTCAGTGGGTGTACATTCTGACATGGAGTACTGTATAAGGCTCTGATTCCAGTGTTACAGCAGCTGTGGGAGCATAATGAGGTCTGACCCGGTGTCCTGCTCACTCAGCTGGACTGTTTACACACCTGCTGGTAGTATTTCCTCAGCATGTCCAGCTGAGCCGAACGCACCAGAATGTGTGGTCGCATAGACGCCAGCTTCTGACAGGCTTCCTCTGGAGTCCAGCAGTGTAACTGTCAGCAGAAAAGTGCAAATGTCAAAATCAACAGAGTTGCTATTCACTGACGGACTGGAGAAACAGATGGGACCAAGATTCATAAAATCAGTGAATCTCCTGGATGTTGATATCAGCGTTACTGTCGCCATTTTTGGCTTTAAAATTGAACAATAACTTTGAGGTTAAGCTGTAATCTTATATAAAGCTTTGGAACAGTGCAGCAGTACAAAGGCAGAGCAACAAATCCTACACAATTCACCCAGTCTGGATGTAAAAACCATGAATGACAAATTATTAATCATAACATCAATAGGGGAAAATCCCTGCATGATTTGAATGCAGACAGTACAACCTTCAAGCCACAGGGACCAGCTCTTTCTTCAACCCCAAGGGAATGCTTACTAACAAGACAACTGGGAGATTTACAATGTCCTGCAAACAGCAGCATTCAAGGTAAGAAGAGCCCTTTTTCCTTACATGATGCCACTGACTGGCCCTCTTGTTCCCAACTTAAATCCAATTGAGCACCTATGGGACGTTAAGTATCGGTGCATCCAACGCTGCCAAGTACCACCACAGACCATCCAGGAGCTAAGTGATGCCCTGATCCAGGTCTGGGGGGAGATCCCCCGGGACACCATCTGCCGACTCATCAGGAGCATGCCGAGATGTTGTCGGGAGTGCATAAAGGCACGCAGGGGCCATATGCACTGCTGTGTCACATCATGAGTTGCTGTGATAAAATTTACAGAAGTTGGATGAGCCTGTGTGATTACAATTTGTTATTTTGATTTTCGGTGTGATTTTGAATCCAGCCCTCATGGGTTGGTGATTTTGGTTTCCACTGATGGTTGTTACATCATTTTGTTCTAAACAAATTATACAATGTACATCAGTAAAGATTTTAAACTTGAATAATTCCTTCATCAAGATCTGATGTGTGTTCCCTTATTTCCTTTGAGCAGTATAAACTGTACCTTAGACATGAGGCTTCACTCAAACAACTTCAGTATTAAACTTAATAAAAAATAATTAAAAACTAAATAAGAAGGAGAGGGAAAAATGGCTCAGTCCTCATTCTGTGTAAAAAAGCATTCTAAAGTCCAGTTGAAATTCATTTGAGGCTTCAGTTAAATCAAGTGGGGATCTTATGACATTACTGTGACATTAATGATTTGAGCAGTCCACTTCAGCTCAGCACATGTATTTTCTGAGAAAAGACTACCTGAATTGACAAGCTTTGTCAGATTCCCACTTAATCTGTGTGAGTGTGACTGCTGAGGTCTCATATTAGCCTCAGTTGGAGTCCCCCCTGACAAAATGTGTACTGACCTGAATGAGGTATGCAGCAACGAGTGTGGCGCTGCGGGAACGTCCAGCCTTGCAGTGGACGTACACGCTGCTTCCCTTCCCTCGGTGCTGCAGGGCGAACTCCACACCTCGGCACAGGTTCTCCAGGCTGGGGACACCAGTAAGGTCAACCGTGCTCAGCCTCAGCTGCTCCACCCCTACAGCCCGCCACTCCTGATGCCAGCATCAAACACATCAAATCAACCACTCATGGATGAGTGGAATATGTAAAGAAAAAAAAAAAAAACACCCTCAGCCCTGTTTATAATGTTAGAAATCAGCCACTGATGCTCAACAGATGCTTTTCAGATCTAAGCAGCACCAACCTGAGGCCAAACCAAATGATTATGTTCATTATCAATTAATCTGCTTATTATTTTGTCAATTAATGCAAAAGAAACATGTTGATGCCTGTAAGAATTTCCCAGATTACTTCAGATTACTTGTTTTGTCCAACCCACGGAAATTCAGTTTATTTATCATACATGGCAAAGAAAAATCAGAAAATCCTCACATTTCAGAAGATGGATCTAGTAAATGTTTGACACTTCTTGAAAAATGACTGAAACAATAAATCAATTGTAAAAATGGTTGCTGATTAAATTTCAGTTGACTGACTAATCGATTAACTGACTTTGTATTTCAGGTATAAACCAATCATTAATAGTTCAGTTAATTTAAATAATCTAACAGAAACAAAACTCCATCTCTTGAGGAGAGTCACAAAAGAAACGTGGACTACTTAAACTGTGAAATGAGCACTTGGTGATTTTGTGTCTTCGACAGTATCAATAGTGTTCATATTATTATTATTATATTAAATATTATTATAGTGTTAATGGCTCTGTTATAGACACAGGATGCCTCTAAATGGAATCCTTAGTAAAGTGAACTCACCTCAGCTGAGTTGCAGAAGTATTTGGTCTCATACTCCTCGTTCATGGTTATAACGCCTCGAACATTTTCTGTTTCTACCAGCTGTAACACAAAGAAATGGCAACCATCAATTTAAATACACTACAAAAACAAACACTTTTTATTGTGGATGAAAAACATGATGTGTTAATAAATGACATCTTCCAAATGTAAGATTTGGACAGTTTAAAATCACCACTGTGTTTTTTAATACTATGGTTGAGTGTAGGACTACAATACCCTGCACTCAAAGCAGCTATAAACAGCAGCTATGTATGAATTGTCTGGCCCTAACTTGTAAATATTTTCTATATGTTTTATGCTAGGAACAATCACTGTTAAGGACAGAAAATGCATTTAAAGCTACGCCTGTCTGACCTAATTCTGACTTGTGAAAGCCCACCTCCCCCAGGTTGGAAAAAAAGAAATTAAGGCCCAATCCCAATTCCTATCTTAACCCTCAATCTTAACCCTCAGTCTCAAAAATCCGCGCTCCCGCGAAGTGCTAGTGCTGTCCCGATTCTCAGAGTGTTGAGTTGAGGGTCAAGAATAAGGACTGTATGGCCCTCACTTTTAAGATTTTCCAGGACCACCCTTGGTGGTGAGTGCTATCCCAGAATCCTTTGCGTATCATCCACAGAGCCCAGCCAAACCTGGCCGAGTACAGACGATTCAGTCAATGCAAGATGGCGGCAACAAGCATAAGGAAGCAGAGTTATCAATGTGAGTATTTTCCTTGTTAATAGTTGTTTTAAAATTATGATAACCATTGCATTATCTTAGTTTAAGATTTTTTTTACCTCTTTGTAGCGTAATACACATATTTTTTTTAGCTAGCTAACGAAGCTGTCGCGGGCGACAGCTTGCTTGCTCCGCACATAACCCTGGTTCTCTGATAACCGAGTATGCTGTCATTCAGTTACAAAAAGTAATTTTTCTCAGTGATAATGTAGTTGTTAAGTTGTTTTAATATACATGAAATGTTTTCATCGACATTTTTGTAAGATGACTGGACGGTGTCATCTCCTGTAGCCATAGAGTCTGCAGCTAGTAACATTACAGCTGCAGGTTAACGTTAGTGATCGTATTATCTGGTGACTTTCCACTGAATAAGTTACGTCAGTTGTTGTGGTACAGGTTATTTGGTTGAAAATCAACTTATAACCCAAAGATTGAAACGTTAACGTTGATGAAAGTCACCAGGTAACACTTGTGTGACCATGTAAACAGCCTCACCAGTTCTGCTGGATGTTGACTACAGTATTCATTGTGATAACACTTGCATGAAACTAAACTATTAACTTAACGAATATCTGACAGGTAGCCCAAAAAAATAAAAAATAAAAGAAAGTAATGCTGTTATCTCTGTTCCATTTCAGGGCCACCAGACAAAACATGAGCCCTGATTCATTTCAGGGCCACCAATGAAGACAAGTTTACAAAAAGCAAGCAGGCTCCAAAAAAACTGTGGGAGTGAGTAATTTGTAACTTGTGAACTGTTCATATTCATAACATAATTCTTGGTGACAACGGCAACTGTTCCCCTAGTGATCAAGCATTCTGTTTCAATATGAAATCAGCACAGCTGAAGACGGCATTGTCTAAGATTATTGTTTGGTAACTGTACATTTGTTTTGGAGCTGCCCCTATACTGTCACTTTTTGGAAAGATTTTGTCGAGTATATTTATTGCAACATTTATGTTCTATTTTCACTACTGTACAAAGATGTGCTGTTTGGATTTTATGATGTCAGCATTTCAAAACAAAAACAATTCTAAATCATTAATCTATTTATTATCTTAGCGAAATTCCATATTCATAAGAGTAAATTTTGTAAAAGAAAACCCTTGTTCAAAATTTTTATGAATGAAATGCAGCAATACTTAGAAACCATTCAGCACTCCACAAACTCCAAAGCTATAAAGACTTAAGACTAAAGATTTAATTGTTTGAGCTGCTGAACTTTTCTATTTATTTATTTCTCTCTTTTCTCTTAACCCTGGCATATTTGTTCTGTTCATGTCTGTCACTGCTTGTTTTGTACAAGAATTGAAATAAAGTGTCGGAAAAAAACAAAAAAAAAACGTTGCGTCTTTTTATCAACGACTACTGATGACGTATATTTCTTCTTCTTTGAATTGACAAACTGGATGGAGTTTTGGCATATTGATTGCTGCCCCCCATAGTCTTAAGACGTATTTGCCTTTGAGGGGTGTCCCATTTTAAAGTCACAGGATAGCCCTTAACACTTGGTTTTGAGGTGAGATTTAGGGTTGAGCTTGAAAATTGAGGGTTGAGCTTGAAAATTAAGATTGAGGGTTAAGATAGGAATTGGGATTAGGCCTAAATTTTAGGATTGACAAGAATAAAAATCATAGTCATAGTGGGTCAAAATGATGAGATGTGAAACAGAGAATCGCCACCTTAAAGCTCCAGTAGGCAACATTGTTTTGGTATAATTGAGTAAAAAACTTATAATATCCTCTAAGCATAATGTAAATCAAGTGGTCTGAGACAAACACCACCAACTCTGTGTTCAGCCTCTAAAGAATCAGTTTCGTGCCAATGTGCATCAACCAATCAAAGGTCAGCTCAGACCACTGCGTTCCTATTGGCTGTTCTACTGCATATGCGTGTTCCCGTGCCGCTGGCAGAAGGGGAGAGCAAGCGGCAATGGCAAACAGTGCACCAGGTAAAACAGTTATTCCAGCATTGGCTACAACTGCCTACACAGCTAAACAACCCAAAAAAAGGAAGACAGAACTCGGTTCCCCGGAGCCTCGGAGGGAGGGGAAGGGTGAAGCGGGGCCAGGCTTGGCCGGAGGGCGAAAAGTTCGGCCGTGGGAGCAGAGCTGTGGGAGCGGAGCCGAGGGCTCTCCACAGAGAGCCAAGCCGAGGGGGTATGTGCAGGGCGGCCTGCTGTGCGGTGAGGGAGAGCCGAGGCTCAGGAATATGTGCGGGTCCACAAGGGAGGGATGAGGAGGGCTGCTGCATGGTGAGGGAGAGCCAAGGCTCGCGAGTATGTGCGGGGCAGCAAGGGAGGGATGGGGAGGGCTGCTGCACGGTGACGGAGAGCTGAGGCTCCCAGAGAGGGAGAAATAGAACCAAGTAGGATAAAATACTTGCATGCTCGTCTGGTAGGAGGGGCTCAGGGCGGAGACGAACGAAACCTAACTCAGATGAGACTCAAAGATCAACCGTTTTCAGGCTTTCTACCTACTGCAGCTTTAACGTGGTGGAGTGGTTAGCGTGTCCCTGTGAACCTGGAAGCTGTGTTGTCTGGGGCTAATAGCCCCTGGTAGGGTCTCCCAAGGCAAAGTGGTCCCAGGGGAGGGACAAGACTAAGAGCGATTCAAAGACCTCGATGACACAGACTTTTTGGGAGGTGAGCACCTCGCCCAGTATGAGGACACCGGGGCCCCCTCCTGGAGCCAGACCCAGGGGGAGAACTTGCCAGCGACTTTCTGGTGGCCGGGCCTTAAGCCATGGGGCCCGGTCAGACTCAGCCCGAACAGATAACATGGAGCTGTCACCCTGCGGGTCCACCACCCGCAGGGACAGAAATCGGGTTCAGATGCACTGTATGCTGGGCTGCAGGCAGGGCGGGGCCCCTGGCATGCTGATCCCTGGCGTTGCGGACTGGGTTCGAGAACGTGGAATGTCACCTCTCTGGTGGGGAAGGAGCAGAGCGTAGTACTGGTTCTGGAACCAAACTCCTGGAGAGGGGCTGGACTCTCGCTTTTTCCGGAGTTGCCCAGGGTGACGGGCGGGTGTGGAGATACTCACAAGCCCCCAGCTGAGTGCTGCTTTGTTGGGGTTGTCCCCGGAGAACAAGAGGGTCGCCTTGATGCGACTGCGGGTAACAAGAAGAAGGTCTCTGACTGTTGTTTGTGCGTATGCATCAAACAGCAGTGCAGAGCACCCGGCCAAGTCTCTTGGCGGTGTCCTGCAAGGGGTGCCGGCTGGGTACTCCATAGTTATTCTGGGGGACTTCAACGCTCACACGGGCAATGACGGAGAAACCTGGAGGGGGGTGATTGGGAAGAACGGCCTGCCTGACCTGAACCTGAGTGGTGTTTTGTTATTGGACTTCTGTGCGAGTCATGGACTGGCTATAATGGACACCATGTTTGAACACAGGGAGGGTCATACGTGTAACTGGTACCAGAACACCCTAGGCCAAAGATTAATGATCGACTTTGTGGTTGTATCATCAGATCTGCGGCCATGTGTCTTGGACACTAGGGTGAAGAGAGGAGTAGAGCTGTCAACTGAACACCACCTGGTGGTGAGTTGGATCAGATGGCGGGGGAGGCTGCCGGGCAGACCTGGTAAACCCAAACGTGTAGTGAGGGTGAACTGGGAACATCTGGCTGAGGCCCCTGTCCATGGGGTCTTCAACTCCCACCTCCAGAAGAATTTCATGTGTATCCCGGGGGAGGTTGGGGACATGAGGTCTGAGTAGTCCATGATCAAAACCTCTATCTTGGAGGCGGCTGCTAGGAGCTGTAGTCAGAAGGTTATCGTGCCTGTTGTGGCACAACTGAAGTCTCGCTGGTGGATACCAGCGGTGAAAGAGGCCATTAGGCTGAAGAAGCAGGCCTTTCAATTCTGGCTGGCCCAGGGATCTCCTGAAGCAGCGGACAGGTACCGGTTGGCCAGAAGGGCTGTAGCTGTGGTGGTCGCTGAAGCAAAAACGTGGGTGTGGAAGGAGTTCGGGGAGGCTATGGAGAAGGACTTTCGGTTGGCCTCAAGGAAGTTCTGGCAGACAGACGACTCAGGAAGGGAAAGCAGGGCTTGTCTCAGGCTGTGCTCAGCAGAGAAGGAGAACTGCTGACCCGAACAGGGGACATCATCAAGTGGTGGAAGAAGCACTTTGAGGACCTCCTGAACACGTCCACCGTGAATGAGACAGAGCCTGAAGACTCGGGGAAACTCTTGCCCATATCCCTGGCGGATGATGCTGAGGTAGTTACAAAGCTCCCCAGAGGCGAGGCTCCAGGTGTGGATGAGAGTCGCCCTGAGATGCTGAAGGCTCTGGACACTGTTGGGCTGTCTTGGCTGACACGCCTTTTCAGTGTCACGTGGAAGTCGGGTACGGTGCCTGCAGAGTGACAGACCAGGGTGGTGGTCCCCATCTTCAAAAAAAGGACACCGGAGGGTGTGCTCCAACTATCGGGGTATCACGCTGCTCAGTCTCCTGTGTAAAGTTTGATCCAGGGTGCTGGAAAGGAGGCTCCAACCGATTGTCAAACCTCAGATGCAGGAGGAGCAATGCAGATTCTGTTCTGGCTGCTGAAAACTGGACCAGCTCTTTACCCTTGCGAGGCTGCTGGAGGGGTCGTGGGAGTTTGCCCATCCAGTCTACATCTTGTGGGGGATACTGTGGGAGTACAGGGTGCCAGGCTCGCTGCTATGAACCATCCGGTCCCTGTATGACCAAAGTGATAGCTGTGTCCGCATACTTGGTGTAAAGTCAGACACGTTCTCGGTGGGTGCTAGCCTCCGCCAAGGTTGTCCCTTGTCACCAATCCAGTTTGTGATTTTCATGGACAGGATCTTGAGGCACAGCCGTGGGGGAGGAAGGGTTCCGGTTTGGGGACCTCAGAATTGCATCTCTGCTTTTCGCAGATGATGTGGTTCTGTTGGCTTCATCACACCATGACCTCCAGCATGCACTGGGGCGGTTTGCAGCCAAGTGTGAAGCAGTTGCGATGAGAGTCAAAACCTCCAAATTTGAGGGCATGGTTCTCTGCCAGAAACTGGTGGATTGCCCTCTCCGGGTTGGGGGAGAGTTACTGCCTCAAGCGAAGGAGTTCAAGTATCTCGGGGTCTTGTTCACGAGTGAGGATAGAATGGAGCGTGAGGTGGATCGGCGGTTCGGTGTGGCTTCTGCAGTGATGTAGGCGCTGCGCCGGTCTGTTGTGGTAAAGAGGGAGCTGAGCCGAAAGGCGAAGCTTTTGATTTACTGGCCCATCTGCGTCCCAACTCTCATTTATGGTCATAAGCTCTGGGTAGTGACCAAAAGAATGAGATCGCGGATACAAGGGGCAGAAATGAGTTTCCTCCGTGGGGTGGCTAGGCTCAGCCTTAGAGATAGGGTGAGGAGCTCGGACATCTGGAGGGAGCTCAGAGTAGAGCCGCTGCTCCTTCGTGTCGAAAGGGGTCAGTTGAGGTGGTTCAGGCATCTGACCAGGATGCCTCCTGGGTGCCTCCCGTGAGAGGTGTCCCAGGCACATCCCACTGGTAGGAGGCCCCGGGGTAGACCCAGAACATGCTGGAGGGATTACATATCTCGTCTGGCCTGAGAACACCTTGGGGTCCCCCTGAAGGAGCTGTAAAGCGTTGCTAGAGAGAGGGATGTCTGGGGTGCTTTGCTTGGCCTGCTGCCTCCGCGACCTGGCCCTGGATAGGCAGATGAAAATGGATGGATGGAGTAAAAATAAACTATGATATAATTTTGACAGTAAAAAAAAAATAGAATATATATAACTATTTTCCTTATCAATTAATAAGCTGATAATTTTCTCTATAAATAATTTTGTCTAATAATCACAACTTACAGGAGGAGACAGAGATGGATTCAAAATGTTTGCTTTATTCAGCATCAAATCTCAACAGCTTCACAAGTAACTAAAAAGACTAATTTTTAACCCTAACCCTAACCTCGAATCTGTAGGTGAGGGGGGGGTGAACACGACTCGCGGCAGTATTTTGAATTTGAGTGCAATAACCATTTTAGCCACATTCTTACATACAGCGTGTTTAATATGGCGGAGCTCCGCATGACCACACAAACGGAGGGGGAGTGGATAGGACGAGGGGATAGGAGCCAATTTGGGACTAAGCCCGTATGTCCGCACTTCACCGCACTTGCAGACTCGCAGACTTTGCGGGCGAGTTCACGGGAACTCCTAGAGTGCCTAGGGCTGTCTCCACAATTCATCCAGACTTTCTGCGGACTTCCAGAGAGGCCGCTTGGGGTGCAGGCTTCAGCAGACTTCACTAGTTTAATTACCCACAATTCATTGCAATACGGACGTGACATTATGTTTTTTCCAAATTGCTAACAGAAGAAAAAAAAAAAAACACACACACACACACACACACACACCACATAAACTTATTATAAATTGTAATATTAAAATGTTACTTGAATAATGAAGGCCAAATATAAAATTCAACAACATCATGATACAGAAATATGTAGAAGTGTAGGCTATAGAGGTAATTAATATGCATTTCAATATTGCAGTCTAGCCTATAGGCTAAAAGCTGTGCAATCTGAAACCAAACTCATGGGCTAAGAAAAAATAGCCGAAAAAGGACAAAAGCAAGTCTTCCAATGTAAGTAATACCTAAATTATTTAGTAATAGTATGGTTCCATAAATAAACATTTCTGTTTTTGAATGTGTATAGCCTATGTGTATGAATGTTGTTATGTTCACCCCCAATAAAAGCCTCTAAATGGGATTTATATCTTGTTATCTGCAGGAACAGATGAGTTCAGCACTGTTCATCAACGTATATGACACATAAATGAATATGACGGCAGCGACAGTTGAGCGTTTCCACGGCAACGAGTAAAACATTCTGGAGGGCTGTCTATCAGCCGCTTGCAGTCTCTGCCCTTGCAGACTTTACGTGATTAAAGTAAATACGTCATATTACATACAACTGAAGTCCGCGAGGGCTCAGTCCGCAACTCCTAGTCACGTTTCTGAGTATCAGAAATTAATTCACTGTAGTAAATAAGTACATAGTAAAAAGACAAAGATACAAAGCATATATGTCTATAAACTGCTGCTGCTGCTAGTCCAGTGACCCACTGTGCTGTCACTTGACAGTCATTGGTAGTCACCTGTCACTGGTCTCCTTCTGTCTGAAAGTAATTAAAATAATATTAGTTATTAAATCATTAAAACCATTACATTATCAAATTAATAGGATGTGATTACTCTTGACTACCATACAAGACTAAGGACAGAATTAAAAAAAAAAACAAAAAACATCTAAAGCAATAAAATCAACATGCTCTTTCACCAAGGTAAGGCAAGCCTAAAATATGTAAACAAGGCAGATAACCATATGTTATACACATTAGTTATACTGTGTAATAATACATTTCTATAATGTAATTATGCTATGTCATATATACTTATATTGGCCCGTATACATATATAAATGTACATACCCTTATCCACAGCCCTTATATTTATACTGTGTACATACTGTGTAATATTCTGGTGCAAATTCCAGTGTGCTATATTTTGCCACTTCCTGTGGAATAATATTTATTAATTTCTTTATTTTTACTGTAAAAACACTACACGTGTATTACACTCATCCTGTGCAGCTATCAATCATGAGCATACAGTATCTGTTTCAGTGAAAGGTGTACATAGATTTTCTATTATTTTCATTATCTAATTTGTATTCAAAAAATATTTTTATCCCTATTTAGCACTCAAACACTTTTATCCTTTGATTTGACTAAATTTAAAATTCCCACAATGAACCAAGATTATAAAAACACTTGTGATGCAGAATTAACAATTGAAGAACTAGATGAGGCACATAATCCTCTACATTTAGACAAATCCCCAGGCTCTGATGGTTTGACAGCCAATTTTTACAAACATTTTGGGATATAATTAGAGGATTTTTATACAGGGTTTTAGGTGAAGCTCTCAGTGAGCATAATCTTCCTACAAGTATGAAGCAGGGGGTTATAGTTTTGATTCCGAAACCAGATAAAAATCCCAAAATCATAGACAATCTAGGACCTACCTTAAAAAATGACTATAAACTATTCGCACATATATACACAAGTCATATTAAAAAAGGTATAAAGTTGTCAGTGAAACTCAGTCAGGTTTCCTAAATGACAGATCTATTCATAATAACATCCAACTCATTTTAGATATACTAGATTACAGTGAAATGATTGAGGACAAAGGTTTAATTTTATTTCTGGACTTCAAGAAAGCATTCGACACAATCGAACATCCCTTCATGATTCATACTCTAAAGGCATATGGATTTGGGGACTGTTTCATACAAGTCATAGAGTGTTTTTACAAGGACATCAATAGTTGTGTTTCACTACCTCATGGGACGTCGCCTCGTTTTGATTTGCAAAAAGGAATTTGGCAGGGCTGTCCAGCAAGCCCAGGACTATTCATTTTAGCTGCAGAAATGCTAGCCATGATAAAAAAAAACTGTGAAATGTTGACAAAACTTAATGTATTTGGAACAGAACTTGCAATAAGTCAGTTTGCGGATGACACAACCCTGCTGCTCAAGGATGAACATCAGATTCCTGTTGCCATACAGAACACTGAAATCTTTTCAAGGGCCTCTGGACTGTTAATTAATATCCAAAAATGTGAATTTCTATCGATTCATGAAAATGCTCAGAATGTCATTCATGATATACCTGTCAAAACTGTGGTAAAATATATTGGGTATCTATGTAACGAAAGACCAAAATGAACGAGATTTACTTAACTTGACCAAAAAACTAGATGAATGTAAACAAAAACTTAATATTTGGTTGCAGAGATATTTATCTATTTTTGGAAGAACTTATCTTACCAAAATGGAAAGCATCTCTGGAGGTATTCATCCTGCATCCTCATTAGCACTTTGCTAAGATTTATCCAGATCCATAAACCAACTCAATTTTAACTTTATATGGAGGAATCTAACTCATTATATCAAAAAAAGCGATCACTGTTCAAGTCCTCTCTGAAGGGGGATTAAAGGCGATAGACTTTGAATGTATGAATAGAACTTTAAAATTGAATTGGCTGAAGTAATATGTAAAATCCAGGGAAAATATATCAGGGTTCCTACACATTTGGAATTTCAAAATTCCATACCCTAATTTCCAGACTTTGCTGCGTTATTTTTTTTTTTTTCAGAGAATATGTGACATCTGAGTAAATATATCAGTGTATCATATTTCATATCATATTTAATTATTCTTAATAGGCGATTGTAGCCAAATACCATAATGGCATGCAAATAAAAACTCAGGTAAGTTCAATGTCTGGGCTGAGGCAAAAAGGTTGGGACTCTGGGTGCAAGCGATGCAGTAACGAGACGTCTGTGTTTTTTCCTTTCATGTGGCTTAGAATCACCTTCTCCCCCATGTTGGCAATGTCAAACGATTTCACACAAAGCTTGCATCTAGCTCTGTGTATGAATTGGGAATCCTTGGCCAACCAGTATTTATATACGGTATTGTCAAGCCATCCATCCAAAAACTTGCATCTATCCATTGTGAACCACGTGAAACTCGTCTTCTTGTCGAAGGTGCAGTGTTGGAGTGAAACTTGGTACTGGGGGGCTGCAGGAGGGTCATGGGACAGCGGACTGGACATACCACTTGTCAATCAGGTAAAAGGGGCGGTATGTTTTCTGAGATGTTTGCCCTCACACAAACTGTGCTTGGCCCGGCATAAAACATGATCCGGATTGATTAAATTATTTTTGGAAATACCTAATTTTCTATTTTAGAAAACAGTATTTTGGTAATAGTGGTAATAGTCTGGAAACATAATATTTTTTCCATTCATTATTTTTCATTTTCCATACTTTTTAATACCTGGAAATTGATCAGATGTATTTCCATACTTTTCCATACTTTCCATACTTGCGTAGGAACCCTGATATATGGCACATATTCCCCAAAGTGTATTTGATAACATGGGTGGTATAGAGTTTATCTGTGATTACTGTATAATCAAATTGTCTATTAAACTGGCAAAATATCACCAGCAGGTTCTGCTTTTTTGGAAATTACTTTACAAGCACAACTTTACACCTCACAGTAATCCATTGTGGAATAACAGATCTATTCTTCATAAAAGGAAATTCTAGGTTTTATAGAGACTGGATGGATAAGAATATTTGGTGCATAATGGATCTTTTAGATGCAAATGGAGATTTAACACCTTATAACTAGGGTTGGGAATCTCTGTGATAGACGATTCGATACATATCTAGATACACGGGTTACGATATGATTCAAAAATGACATATTTTTAATACAGAACAATTCGATACGATTCGATACAGTGTATGAACGATACGATTCGATACGATTCGATACAGTGTAGGAACGTTACGATTTGATATGATTTGATAAGATTCTATGATTAACATTTGTTCATGCAGACATTAATCATATATTATAAAATAAAGAAGCCAATTCTATAAAAGTGACATTCTTACAGTATTTTCAAATTTGTAAAAGATCACATCCCCAAGCATTGTTGCTGTATGGCACCGGCAAAAATAAAATAAAAAGACAAACAACAACAAAATCACACATTGTCTGTGTTTTTGTATGTATCTTATATGGACGTGAATCTGGAATAAAGTTTATCATAACGCTGTACAATATAAACATAAAGCAGAATAAAATAATAACATACAATGTAGGGGCAGAATCTGACATCTCCTGTTATTAGCTGATATCATGGACTGTGATGACTAGCAGCTTGTCACTGACAGCATGTCAGACTATTTCTCTGTGTTTGCTACACTCTGTGTTTGTCATTTATAAAAAGATAAATCACTTCTCTATAATACATCAATGATATTTCAATGGAATAAATTACTTATTGATTTATTCATACTTCAAAAACAGCATCAATAAGTGATTAACATAGGGGGGATCAAAATAAAATTTTACCCTGAAACCAAAGTGTTCCCAAACGGAGGACTTAAGGTTTGCGGGTGGGTCTTCAGGTTCGTCAGGCTCACTTGCCATGTTGTCAAAATGCGAGAATGCGCTGCACAAAGTGAAAGCGGAGATTTATGGTCGGACTCGGTCCGTCAATCAATTATGTCTGTCGGGGAACCAGATATTTTAAATGGTTCGGCTCGCAAAAACGGAATTAAAATAAAACAAAATAAAATAATGTCCTGCGCCCAATAATTCGGTACAGGGTCGTGCCGAACCCAAAGTCACGTACCGAACGGTACGACACAAATACATGTACAGTTACGGCCCTAGCAGTCATGACACCGACGAAGACTTCTTGGACCTGGAGCCGGGCTTCTCGGTCGCCGGTAAGCTGTTATCTTGCGCAGCAGAGCACTATGGCCACCGTATTTGACAGGAATACGTATTTCTGTCTGTGTCCGTGACCCCCTGTTCAACCCACAACCGGCAGGATTCGCCTTTAGTTTCTGCTGCGGCTTGGCTGCTCCCTGGTTTATCCAACCAGCATTAGCTTCTGTTCCTCATCTTCACCGGTCAAGCTGGCGCTGATGTTTACATCCGTTATCGTTGTCAGTAATGCCTGCTACGGAGCCTGCCGCCGGCTCTCACGTTGTTTCAGAGATGCAAACTGTTAAAGCCAGTCAACCGATTGCTAGTCCTGCGATACCCGATCCATGACTCTACAATCAATTCATCTTAGGATTCATGGCTGATTGGTATCGATTCAGGAGGCTGCTACTGATGTAGCCGTATCTCTCCCTTGTCAAACCAGATATCCGGTCATATCGGTTAATTGTCCCCAACCCTACTTATAACAACTTCTGTGGTAAATATGACTTTGATTGTAATCTCAAAGTTTTTAAATCTCTTACAAAAGCCATACCCAAAGCATTACTTATCCTAGTCATAAAGAAATACATCACAAAGTAATTGATGATTTTTACCCATCTAGTGAATTTTTAAGTCTATGATTTGGATTTGAAAGCAATGAATGTGTTTTCTGTAAAGGTGATATTGAAACAACAGAGCGCCTCTTTGTTACATGCTCTCACACCCAGTTGTTCTGGAAATTATTTACAGACTGGTAAAAAAGAAAAAACTCAGCAATGCCTGCTTTAGACTACAATAGTATAACTTTTGGCGTATTGTAACAAACAGTTGGACTTAATGATAAATGTTTTACTAATCTTAGCCAAATTCTTTATTCATAAAGCCAAATTTCTAAAGACCCCACCCATCTTCACATGCTTCTTAAATGAATTTCAACTTTATATTAAGTCCCTAAAATGTATGGAGCCCAAACTTGCCAAAGATCTCTATTTAATGTTCAAAAATGATCTAACTAATGAAGCATAACAGTTATTAAGTCAACCTTTTTAATTCTAATGTATTTAATTTACTTACGGTCTATGTACTTTCTATTATTTTTTTATTATTATTTTTTTGTTTGTCTGTTTATTTGCTGTTTGTTTATTGTTTCATGCCCTTTTATCTTCTGTGTTGTATTATTTATTTTTGAACATGGTTTCATCTCTTCAATATGGTGTCTGTTCTTGTTGAATTTTCTTCTTCTTTTTGAATTAAGTGTACTATTTGCCTTACTGGTTTGTACATTCATTTGATTGCAATAGAGTTTAAAAAATAATAATAATAAATTAGCCCCTGTTCTTCTTTTGCGGCAGCCTCCGGAGGTGAAGTCAGATAAGGTTGCACCAATCACAACAGACTGAGCGAGCTGACCAATCAGAGCAGACTGGGCTGCTGGGGAGGCGGGACATGAGCCCAAACACAACGTTGGCGTTTCAGACAGGGGTGCTGTAGCAGTGAGCAGTGTAAGACATATAATGTGTGCTTTTAACATTGAAGCACATAAATCTATTCCATTAGACCCCAATAGTACAGATTTATATCAATACGATCCTGAGCATAATAGGTCCACTTTAAAAGGTCCTGTGTCCATATATAGGCCTATGTATATACATTTTAGAACACTACATATATTTTGCTACTGCAAAACTGGCTGAATTGAGATGAACAGACTGAAAACACAATCTTATTAGATAAAAACAGATTCATTGCAACAGATCGCAGTGTATCACAACATATGCATCAGGTCACAAAAGAATATCACAACTTAAGTAAGGTTTTGAATACAGGACTAAGTATTTTCACAGTGTGGCATTAGTACTTTGACGCAAGTAAAGGATGTGAGTACTTCTCCCACCACCGGTAATGAGTAGTGTTCAGTGAGAGGCCAACATTTGTCAGTGTTACCTGTTTAGTGATGGATCTGAACGGCAGCGCTCCGAGGATCACCGTGTCGTCCACTCGGTCAAACCAACGTCTCGACGTCACCTTCTCCATGAAAACATTGTAGGCTAACGTTGGGTAGAAAAGGAGCCTCGCTAATGCTCCGGACATGGCCTTAAAATACTGTGGAATAAATTATATCAAAACTGTATTTCTTTACTGTTAACGTACGTGTTCTATGCCGGCCTGTCAGTCGGATAACGTGTTCTCTTCTTCTTTGGGTGATTTTAAAGTTCCGCCCCTGGCGGTTACAACTGGACTTCCGGTGCGAATCCTTCATAATAAGATCCGTGACCTCCACGGTCGCGTATTTTTATGACACGCTATACACAATCGTTCATGCACTCACACTCATCTTTTTTTTTTTTTTTTTTTTTTAAATAAAAGCTATATATATATACATTCATATACACAGACACACACACAGACACAAACACAGACACGCAGTTATGTGTGCGTGTACATATACATATATATATATATATATATACATACATATACATATATATATATATATATATATATACATATACATATGTATATATAAATATATATATGTATATACATATATATATATGTATATATATATATATATATATATATATGTATATATATATATATGTATATATATATATATATATATATGTATATATATATATATATATATATATATATATATATATATATACATATATATACATATATACATATATATATATATATATATATATATATATATATATATGTATATGTATATATATATATATATATATATATATATATAGAGTTAACCGTTTCACTGAATGCCATTACTACTGTGAGCTAACCTCAAATCAACCCTCCAGCTCCCAGGTAGTGACAAGCCTTACATTGCTGTCACATTAACCCAGCAGAGTTTGAAGTCAGCTGTTTAAGTGTTAAATTGTTGATTCTCATAATTTAAAATATTGCAGTTAACCCTTATTGATTAGTAAGTTTGCATACCAGGCTTATCACAGTCCAGTTGGTAAATCTTAAGGACCTTCGATCAGAGGAATATGCTGACACAGACATTGATCCACTGACAATTTGTAATCCTAACTCTAACATTTTATTGAGTATATTCTCTTGGCTCCAAATGAGCCAAAAATGCTTATGTAAAAGGACATCAACTATCTCTAATAGACAGGACGGATTGTAACCAATTTTTCCAAAAAGCTTTTTCTTTCAAAAAGTTCATTCTCAGTCACAACAAGGTCACAGCAGCTGGTATTATTTTCACCTGGTGAGTCTTTGTGTGTCATCATGGCAAAATGTGGTCCTGGTGCCACCAATTGTAGCAGAAACTACCACAGAAGTGGGTTTGTGAGCACATTTTTCAGGTATTTATGTCTGTCTGTGAATACTGTGAGATATTGTCAACACAATAGCCTCGCAATCATGAAAGATGTAGTTCCAGAAATGTATAGGTATATAGATCATAACGAAAGCCAAGTTTGAAGATGGGTGTGGTCTGAGCGATGGTGCCAGGAGCAGGAAGCAGGGAAGAGCCATTTCCCCATCTACTTAACACCTTTGTTTTAACTCAAGGATCAATGTGTATGACACAGGCTCTTGTTAGTACCTACTTTTGACTGTGTCTTTGTGATTAATATAAAGTGATAAATGAAATATCATATTTGACTAATTTCAAAGTTTTATTGCATTTTGTTCCTAAAATGCAAGGATTCATTGTGAAAGCTATCTACACTGTTGCATCAACAGATGAATCAGATTTATTCACAACCGATGAACTTCAAAAAGCTTAAGTTTTGATGAATTGGACTCATATCTTTAGACAAATTGTAAGAAGTGCAAATCTTTACATTCCACTGAATCTGCCAATTCTTTGTGGAGACTATCCTTATGTGACAATATTGTGAATTTTGATATTTTGTGTGACAACACTACTCTGAGTCTAGAATATAAACTCTTCTAAAAATATCTCAAAAAATCTTATCAGTCGGTGCTTTTAGTGAAAATGCATTCATTATATTTTGACAAGCTTTTCCAAATCAGCCATAATAGTTTGTTAAATCCATGTAATTGAATTATATTTAAACTGTTACGTAACACCAATATTTGCTGGGCTTTAACAGCCTTAACATCCTGTCTATACAACTAACATCTTGGTCAAACAGCGGATACAGAAATATATACACAAGTACATACATGTATAAAAACAGATTTGAATGGAACAGTGTGAGTGTGTGTAAAATTATATAATGCATTGCAATACATTAGCTAAAAAAAGTGCAAAGTATTCATAATACATTTGGCCTGTAACCCAAATTGCATAACATCAGAAAGCTTAAAATTCTTTTGTTCTTTCTTTTTTCTCTCTCTCTTTTTTTTTTAATGTGCCGTATAAAATGCAGACATTTATTACATCTCAAAAATTTAGAGCCCAAGTAGTGTTAGTTTAACTGCTGATACAAACAGATTTTCCTCTTACAGTGATCATACTTGTTTATCACTGTTTTAACACAATATATTATGACCTTCATTTACATATAAAAGTAGATGGCAGTGAAAGCCAATGATCTATTTTAAAGGAGATCAGAACTTCGTTGAAAGGACTACTGTAATATCTGACGCAGTCCCCCTCAGAGTGGAGAGGTCAAAGGTTGGTGGAGGTGGAGTTCAGGATGTTGTGCTGGATCTTGGCGTTAGAGGCCTTGGACAGGTCTTGCTGTGGAGACAGAAAAGCATGAATGATCGTACGTTATGTGACGACATGAGGAAAAGACAACACAGTCAGAAGCAAACTTGTTATCAACAAACAGCAACTTGACATTTTCTTACTGTTCAGAAATGACACACTGAAGGCTGTTAGTGTGAGAGAGAAGACAAAGACTAACACGGTTTAAGACTCTGAATCATGAGACAACCTTTTCACAGCAGAAATTCAACCTTTTGTTTAAAAACTATGAAGTTGCAGCAAGTTATTCACTTCAAGCTATTTTGTGAAGTGTAATTCAATTCCCGTGGAACCATTTTGCCTAAACATATACGGTTTACTTTTACTTAGCCATTCCTACATTCACAAGAGTAAGTAATCATAGTACTTCTGTGTTTAATAATAATAATAATAGTAATAATAATAATAATAATAATAATAATAATAATAAAACAAATAATACGGTGATATTGCCTTCTACTTCATGCCACAAAATAACTTGTCATTGCCATGCTGACTCTAATGTGCCTTTCTTTTTATTATTTATGTAAAAGCAGAGGGACAGACAGAGGGATGTCGTATGCTGTAAAGCCCTGTGAGACAAATTGTGACTTGTGATATTGGGCTTTATAAATAAAATTGATTGATTGATTGAGCTCTTGGTGGTGTGGAGAATAGAGCCACATCCTCTAGTCCATTAAGTGATCAGCAGAAAATTAACTACCAACTGTTTTGATAACTGAATAATCGTTTTAGGATTTTTTAAAAGTCTGGGTAAAGCAAAATCAGTGATTTCTTTCTGAACACATACATGTCAGAAAACATGTGAAAAGACTGGGAACTATGAAGTGCTGAATTGTGGAGTTAGATCATAACACTGTTCTTCAACATTTCTGATCAGGATTTTTTGGGTGGGCCTAAAAGCCTGCTTGATGACACACTGGAGCCATCCCATACCCATACTATATGTTACTACCAGCGTTAACTTAGAGTGCAACACAGCACAGAGCATAGCATCAGTGTCATTTCATTCAGCCCATGTGTGAATGGCAAGTTTGCTATGTTCCGTGAGCTCTCTGAGCTCTTTGAGTCTAATAAATACATATATAAACATCTCCATTTAAAAGGCCGCAGTCATTTGAGTACAAGTTAAGTATCCATCACTAACGTGCATTTCAGTCTATCAATCCAAAATCAGCTACCCGACCTGCTGGCAGTTAGGCGTGAGAATACACAATACAATATTACTGCGATTTCAAATGTGTAGCGATATGCTGTGTATTGTGATGAAATATACTGCGATATATTGCAATTAATTACCTTTTTTCAAAAGTAAATTACATCCTCCCCAAAAAAACCCTCTGTCAACATCTGTTTTATCTAATAGGAAAAAGTTTTCAATCTGTTTATTTCACTTCGATGATTTTATTTGCAGTGAAATGTATGTAGTAAACTGATGAAGCTACTGATTTTATTATTCAAGTAGGCTACCTAAAGTTTAATTTGTATTTGTCATGTCAATAATTTATATAATTAAAAAAATCTATACTTTGCATCGTGTGATGATATAATATTGCCACACAAAAATATCGCAATACTTTGCTGTACTGATTTTTTTCCCCCCACCCCTACTAGCAGTTCATGCACACTGCTGTTGGTGTGTGTGCTTTGTGCTAATGTTTGCGACTAAGCGAAAGGCTATAGTCGCGCAACAGCTTTTGTACCCTGATTCTGGGTGTGTATGTGTGCTCTGGGTCCATGTCATTGGTTCGACAGCCCATTGGTTCAACATCCCATTAGTCCGACTGTCCGCAGTGCTGAACGGCTTGCGGCGGGCGTATGGTGCGCCGTGACTGGCTTGAGGCGGAGCAGGCTCACGGCTTATTTTCATTTTAATGTACCATGATCTTTTCCTAACCCTAACCAAGTGGTTTTTGTGCTTAAGCCTAACCAGATCTTAACCACAGGGCATCATGATGATTTCAGAACGGACTTCGGAACAATGAGTTTAATATGGTCGAAGGAACAATCGGAATGTCGAACCAATGGGCTTTCGAACCAATGCGCAGTTCCTGTGTGCCTCTCTTACTGGCTTAGCTACGATGCAGCATTAGTTCTTTGACTCAGTGTGTGTGTGTGTGTTGTACTGTGCTGTGCTGTGTTACTATAGGCTTTGTGTGCTACTGCGTTAGCTGCTAAGGAGAGGCTGTCGTCACGAGGCAGCTTGTTGTTCAGCTAAGGGATGTTACGCCAGGGCCACACTGCCTGCGAAGCGCAGCGCACCGAAATTCTCGCGCGCCGGAGAACCTCCGTTTACATCACACGCGCATTTCTCCACGCCGTCGACAAGCGATTCTGCTCCCAGCTGTTGTTTTTCACTGCCTGGCTTGACACATTCGCTTGCGCAGAAAATAGACCAGACGCCGAACTGATCGCTGCAAATCGAGAGCCTGCTGCGGAGCTTCCCGGCGCGGCGCGGCACGGCCAGTATGGATGACACAGTCGGTTAACATGGGCGCTGAAAGAAAACTGCCTTCATTTCTCGGCTATTCGCGGCGCTTCCGCAGGCGGTGTGGCCCTGGCGTTACATTGCTACAGGCTTAGCTGCTGAATGTCTGTCGTTTCACAGCCGCACTATCTTCATATCAGCTCCTGCAGTGGACACCGCCCAGTGTCTCACAGCAGAGAATGCTGCAAATTTTTTTCATGATTTTGAAACCTAATTTTATATACTTGGCAATTTTTTAATCATTCAAATTTGGCTAGGTGATTAATAACACATTTTTCAGTGGTATAACACACTCACACATATTTTATTTTTGCTTTACCTGGACTTTAAGCAAACAAGCCAAATATTTGCTGGTTTTATTTTCCTTAAATTTGACAACCTGATGATTTCCTTTGTCATACATGATAATAAACTGGAAAGCTGTAGATTTTTGGACTGTTGGTTGGATGGACCATACCATTTGAAGAGGTCACCACAGACTCAGGGCATGTTTCACTATTTTCTGACATTTTATTGACAAAACCATTCTTCGACAAAAATCATTGGCAGATTAATCAATAATAAATTTTTAAAAATCGTAAGTTGCAGAATTTGGAGAGTTTGGGCTTGTAATGTGAAAAGAGATGTAGAGGTCAAGAGCAGGTGACAGAGGTGAGTAGTACTTTGCAGACCACTTCCGACACATTCCTTGTGCCGTCACTCTCCATTGCCTCTGGTGCATAATGTTACTGTAGCTGCTTGTTTAAACAAGTACTTCTCTGGAACTGGACAGTGAAGGTTGGAGGCTCAGGAGAGTCTCAGTTAAGTCTGGATGGATGCAGCAGTAGAGTCACTGTCTTCCATGTCATGTTTAAAAAAAACGATGCCTCAGGTCACAATAGAGTGTGAGTGAAGCTGTACTCATTAAAACTTAGGAGTCTCTTTTCCAACTGACATACATGAAGCTGACAACTAAGAGAGGTCAGGCGTAGAAAGGGGTTTAGGGGTCTAATTCATATATAGAGAGCTGGAGAGTTTGAATGGGGTTCAGCGGGACGTTCAGTGTGTCAGTGACATTCAGGTAATACAATAAACAAGCTAACTGCGCTAACAAGGGATAAGAAATGTACAATAACACTTTTTGCCGACACTAGATATCAAAAGCTAGAGACTGAACTCTCTGAAGCTGCTGTGAGCTGTAAATTCAGAAGACAAAAGGTCATCTCAGTGAAGTCACGCAGACCCGGGAGAGTCCAAAATCCAGTCAGGTAGGACAGTATGGGAGAAAGGTTGATAAACCTCGTTTCACAGCACCCCGTCCTTTTTGATAAAGGATGGGATGATTTTATGAACAATGAATTAAAGGACAACGTCTGGCAGTCCATTGTCCAGCTTGGTGGCAGTATGAACGTGAAGAGCGCTCACTCCGCAGCAAACCCTTTTGAGTGTCCATACCTCGCGACATGTGTTTTTGTCATCGGGAGTCTCGCCAACTGTGTTACGAAGAAGATTTCTCCACCGAGCCCTCAACGACAGAGCCCCAGATAATGCAGTGACGTCACCAAACTACGTTCTTTAACTTGGAGACTACACATCATAAAGGCATGGATATTCTTCCCAGTGTTGAATCTGATCTGCCTCCAGGGCCTGGGTCCAAACACAATGCGCTCCCCGTGATCCTGTGAACGCCGCCATTGTTGTTGTTGTTTGCCGGCTTGTCCTCCTCACAATAGGCTCGTTCGAGATGAATTGCGCCTCACCTGAAAAGTAGACGAGAGCAGGCGGCCGCAGCTGGGGGCGGTGACAAAAAGCTGCGATGAAGTCGGACAGTTTCCCGACAGTTTCCAGCAGCCTTCAGTCCAGACAGGAAGTCACAGACTCACTAACATCCTGTCTGGAATGATGTCAATTCATTAAAAAAGTGATCAGACCCATATGTAAGTTTGTTTCAGTCTCCAGTCATTTTAATTATGATAGATTAATTTATTAAAATGCTTTACAGGTGATCTGTAGTTTATGTTCATGGTTTATCCTCCATTTGATATGAATTCTCCTGTAAATCAGCATCATATCAGTTTGACCTGTCCCCTCAACTACACAGGCTGAATAAACTGTGTTTGACTATAAGGTTCATATTTTCAGAGGAAAAAAATTACAAGACAACAGCTTTCATTAAGGCTCAGTCAGATTCAGTCAGGGCTTCACATCTGTACAGATGTTATTTTAAGAATCCTCACATCCCACTGACCACAAGTCTCTGTGTTGCTAAATACTTCAATAATTAAACGGTCCAATATTAATATAGTACAGTAGACTCTGTATAGTTAATGATGAATGTATTCAGTCTCTGACAATTAAACTTCATCATCAGTCACACAACATGTTTTCTGTTCACAGAATAAACCTCCAGATCAGACAAATATAATCTTAATCTCTAAAATTTAACAAAAATGAGTAGTTTATCTAAAACGTCGTATTGTTGAGTCGACATCTTAACCAATCAGCTGTTAAATCAGGTGAGAGCCAGGCAGTGCAGTCGGTGGAGAGCAACTGCAGCGCCTGGCTCTAAAAACTGCAGCCGCCTCGCTCTCGCGGTTTTATCACCATCCACTTTTGTAATACGTCAGAGCAAGTCGGGATGAAGTCGGACACAAAACTAACCGGCATGCATTGGGCGCCGATCGCCAGTCTTCTGGATATCCAGTCCCAGTCTCAGACGAAGGGGTGACTTGCTCGTAGGCTTGTTCACACATGAGGACTCGTTGTAGCAGACTATTTGCCAACTCAACTCCCACCCAAGGTTGCTCTCAAGATCCTCTGCGATGTCCAAATCGCGGTAAAAATCGTATAATGCGAACTAAGGGGTCTCCAACTGATGATTTGAATGTCCAACTTTCAGGGGGCAACCCTAGTAACTATGTGTACCCCTAGCACTGTATATATATGTTTTTTTGTTGTTTTTGGATGTAAAAGTTAGTTTCAACATTTTGGTCTTATTCAGCATTTGGTTGAACTAAAAAGCACTCTAAGGAGCTGGCTGTTCATTTTTTCTGCTAAGTACCTTATGTTCTAAGCCTGTTTTTGGCCAGTCAAAATTAGCCAATTGATGACCCAGTTGGCTACATGCACTTAATTTATCCAGTCTATGGTTACAGAGACAGAGATGTAGGAACAGTGATATGTCAGGGCGTTGAAGGCGGTGGGAGTGTCAGTGGTTGTGGGGGTAGGCTGAATTCAGACCAACTTGAGCCCTGTGTGGGAAAAAACAAACAAAAAAAAAAAAAACACGCAGCCTTCTCATTCATTTCTCAAGGCTAATGCAGGGGGGTCCAGCAAATAAGTGAAACTTGGCTAAACTTTTGCTGCAACTCAGTGTGATGCAGTGCGTTGGCTAATAAAGTAAGTATGTGCAAGCACACATGCCAGGTGGTGATTACTGTGTAACCCATGTCGCATTTCTACTGTTTACATCAGCATTGTCAAGAAGAAAAATAAAATAGCTGCCACCATGAGAAGTTTCCAGCGCCTCAGAGTTTTGGTGTCTAAGAGGCCCCCAGATTCATGAATCTGTTACTCAAAGTGGATTTTAGCGGTACCCAAAGAAGCCCATCCCCACCGACACAGCCCCCAGTGTGTTTCTCACAGGTCTAATTTTGGCCTGGAAGCCTGTTGACTATGCATGTTAAAGCTAAAGCAGCATGTTTTTTTTTTTTTTTTAAGATTTTTTGGGCATTTTTTGCTTTTAATGGACAGGACAGTTGTGAAAGGGGGTGAGAGAGAGGGGATGACATGCAGCAAAGGGCTACAGGCTGGACTCGAACCCGAGCTGCTGCAGCAACAGCCTTGTACATGGGGCGCCTGCTCTACCACTAAGTCACCAACGCCCCTAAAGCAGCATGTTAAGTTATTCTTTAATGGTTATTTTTCTATTTGATTAGAGGCATGCAATTACCACATGAAAGGGATTAGTCTTACACGGTTTAAGGATTTCAAACACACCTTGAACAGATTCAGGGTTGACCAAGTTCCTCTAAAATATAAATTTACATCATTAGCATTTGTAAAATCTCTACAACACACATAACTGTGTTACTGCACAGAAAGGAGCAAAAAGACACAGAGAAAGTGGATTAGAGACAAAAGCGTAAATTACCACAAACTCTGAATATGTGCTGGCAACAGAGGCTATGCTGAAGTTACGCTGTGGACCTGCAGGGGTCAGCAACGCACCACTCAGAGGGCTCCCCTTCAGCTGGGCTTTGTTCTCCTTGTTACAGCCATGCAGTCGTGGGTGGGGGGATTTACTGCCACCTGGTGTCAGTGCTACTGGCACCTGGAGGGGAGAATGACAGAAAAGTGAGACAAACAGTCATCTTTAACAATAAAGTAATTCGTTTTTAGAGTTAAATGGATTTTAAAAAAATAAAAGAAATAGTCCTGTACCTGCCATGTCGTCCTGTGCGCAATTTGTGGTTGACACGATTTCTCACTTGGACTAAGACAGGGGTCCCTAGACACGAAAAATCACGGAGGTGCTTGTCCGCCACAGTGGGCAAATGGCTGCCATGGCCAAAACAAAAAATGGCTGCCATGGTGAATGAGGTAAAAAATTTAACCAACAGATATCACAGTGAAATTTACAGAGTTGATTACTCACATTAAGACAAACAAAAAATGCATTGGAAGTTTTTTTAAAATTGTTTGTGTACAAGAGCAAATGGTGCATAATCTAATTAAGTATGTGCTAATTAGCATAAATTCCACAGATCTAAACACTGGATAGAGACAGGTGAAAATGTATTTCTGGGGCGTCGGTGGCTTAGTGGATAGAGCAGGCATCCCATGTACAAGGCTGTTGCCACAGTGGGTTCAAGTCCTTTGCTGCGTGTCATCCCCTCTCTCTCTGTCCCCCTTTCACACTTGGCTGTCCTATCCAAAATGCCCAACAACATATCTTTAAAGGAAAAAAAAAAAATGTATTTTCTATCTTGACATATTAGAGTCAAGACTTTTACAATGTGGACCTCCCTCTGCCCACCATACCAACCTCCCTCTGCTATACCAAACTCCCTCTAACCTCATAGATGGTAGCCCTATTTTTGAAAAAGACAAAAATAACATACCCACATCACATGCCCATGCCTATGTCATCTGTCAATAAATCAATTAAGATTTTGTTCTGTACTTTCACTTTTATTCAAATTTTTCATAACAATTTCTCAGAGACATGAACATAGGTATTATAGAAATTATAAACATTTGCTTCCCCTCTTTTACTTTTATTGTCATGTTATAATGACCTGTTGAACTTTGCAAAGAGCATCTCGAGAAAAATGTGATATAAAATTAAATTATGACACAAAATCAAACAAAAGTGTCAATTAAGTGCACTATATTGTAATTGTGTGCAAGTTAGTGTGATGCATTTTTACAAGATGGACTGTCTATTTTTCTGTGGCAGAATATAGTGCAGCAAACTCCTGTAGCATGGCAGCCACAGCGCCAGGTGTTACACTTGCCTGCACATTTGCATGTTGTGAGTAGACTCGGTGGTAAGGGCTTCATACATTTTGATGGCAGGAGTTTGCCAAGGTTCTCCTCCCATCCATGTTCCAGAGGTTCTTCTCTTTCCCCACGTTCTTTGGCTGTTGTAAGCAATTTGCATGCCATGTGTACCAGAAAGGCACCTCGCTGGATATGGCCTCTGATAACACTAGTTGTAGGAGGGAGGGCATCAATCCTAGCAGTGGCACTAGTATAGATCTCTACCCTGAGATCATCAAACGTCTCAGCAGCTATACTTGACCTGGCCCCTGCCCAAACTTGTACTTAGTACTTCTCGGCTAGTTCTGTGTCCTGCTCTGACAAGGTGTCCGCTTCCCCAAAGTTGGTCAGATACTGCACTGGGTCAGAGGCCAATGCTGCATGTTTGGTCCCCACCTTACTCATGCAGTCATCTCCAGTCAGTATATGTGCCTTGATCACGGCCTTGGCCAGTGATACTCCTAGTCTGGAAACTGCTTGACGCAGCGGAAGCATCCGTCGTTTCTCACCAGTGCCATACTACTGCCAGATTTTCTCCATTCCCAGTGCTTGGAAGTATGGGGTGAAGTGTAGCAGCAATGCGAAGGTGTCTGTATCATTGGACACTACAACTACTCTCTTACACTGTTTCACACAGACAGCCCACTCCACGTGCACCACCAGCCTGGCGTCAGCCTCCTCAATCCAGTTCAACAGGTCTGGGAACTCACCACCAGCCGCCATTCCTGGAAGCACCTCATCATGGGAGACAACAGAGCTGACAAGGATGGTAGCATCGCCACAGGTTTGATTGCACACCATGTCCCGAACTAACAGCTGGAGATTTCGCTTGTTCTCCTCAGATGCCCAGAACTTGTCTAGTTGTTGAGGGATGGGTGTGTCTCTGTTCATGCGGATGATGTCAATGCCAGTTGTTGAATCTGTACGCCGCATGCACTCCTCCTCCTTCAGAGACATCTCAATGTAGGAATCCAGTATGATATGGATGAACTCTGGCTCGTCACAGAGGGATGATGTTGAACTGATGATGGTGTTGATGGCAGCACCTAGAGTGGGGAATCGTGCCAATGGCATCTGGCGCATCTTCGACATGAAGTCTACCACAACATGAGTGGTAAGAGTAGACTTTGGACTCCATTGGGTAAGGTCAAGTCCAGGCTCAATCTCACTAACCAGTTTAGACTTGTTGGCATGAGCTGGAAGGTCACCTTCAAACAGGGGAGACGCTGGGAGCACATCGTGACTAAGTATCTGCCTGATGTTCATAACATGCTCCTTAGCAATGTCCATGTTCCTATGTGCCTCGGCCATGTCCTTGGATGAAAGTATCCCCTGCTCCTTCAGGATGGCTTCTGGTGTCTTCTGTGGGTGCTTGTTGCACTGTCAAAGTCAAAGTATTGACTCTATATGTCAAGAAAAGACATTTTCACCTGTCTCTATCCAGTGTTTAGATCTGTGGAATTTATGCTAATTAGCGCACACTTAATTAGATTATGCACCATTTGCCCTTGTAAACAAACAGTTTCAAAAAACTTCCAATACATTTTTTGTTTGTCTTAATGTGAGTAATCAACTCTGTAAATTTCATAGTGATATCTGATGGTTAAATTTTTTACCCTATTCACCATGGCAACCATTTTTGTTTTGGCCACAGCGGCCATTTGCCCATTTGCAACACTTCCGGTATGATACCTTTGGAACCAAAAGTACCCTTCAGACATGGTATCTAGACCCTGGCATTTCCACTACAAACCATACCCTTAAATGTGGGCGGGGTTATTGTCACTGCTCCGTCCAGCACTCACTGTATTTCCTCATTATCGGTGACACAGATGAAAGTCTGCACCTCGTTTATCGTCCACAGAACAAGGCTACATGCCAACATTTTCAGAAAAAAATATAACAGTCTCTCTCCATGGGATATTCAAAAATAGCAGGTTTGTGCATTTAGTTGGGGGTTTAATGTTGCTGTAGCTCGACGCCATGTGACCATTTTTTTTCTCTGAGTGAGGATTAGAATATATGCAGTTCACATAACCTGGCCGAAAATAATACATATAAAAGCTTGAAGATCCACTCATTACTAAAAGTGTATGTCATATAAAAACTTGAGTAATAACTTGTGCATTGAGTAACATTACAAGTTAATGTTCCACCTTAAAAATCCCGGCAGTAGGCCCACTGAATTAAGTTATTTTTTTCTCTGACTCCGGCTGCTGCAAGAGGCAGTAAAACATCCTTATATTTTATAGTTACAGTCTAATAATTAAACTCTCCACGATATGAACAGTAGCTTCTGCCTCAAGACCAGCCGCAACTCAGCCCTGAGCAGAGTGACCATCCTCTATTGACCAATCAACGGACTGCAGTGTTCACAACTCCACCTTTTAGTAACAGATCTGTGTGCCAGGTACCCCAACAGAAGGGGTACCAAAAATGGTAAAGGTACGGAGCAGTTCCATTGGTACCATCCACAACTTTTTGCAGTGGAGACAAAAAAAAAAAAAAAATACTGAACTAAACCATACCGTACCGTACCGTACCATATTTCTTGGCGGAAATGGGGCTTCTGAGTACTGAAAAACTATACTCAACGATCCAATTACTCCCATTAAAAAAATCACTCAAATAAAAGTAAAAAAGTACCTAGTAATAAATTACTCAGTTACTTTCCGTGCAGTCTAGTGCAGAACAGGGGAAAAAAAAAAAAAAAAAAAGTAGTACTTGTTTTGATGAGTAGGTCGGCTAATTTAACAAATAAGGACAGTCTATACAACTGAGATATGAACAATCTCCCACCCTTTCTCCACCTCTTCCTCTCTACCCATCTCTTCCTTATCATGACATCTACGATTAACTTCACACATGAAAAATTAACATAGCTAACGTTAGCTAGCTAACTCATTTTCACCAACAGTATGTGCAACTTATTTCAATACAGGGTTTCCCTCCAGAGAAGTTGTTGGGCCAGATAGCAAGCATCTTTGAACGGGGCCTGGCAGACAAGTGTCTTTTTATGTGTAGAACGTAGCATTTAGTCTCATATGCATATGGAATATGATGCAGACTTGGTGAGCTAGAAATTGCCCTGCTAGCTGGTGTGTCTGCTGGACAGGATGCAGCATTGGGAGAGGAGCAGCATGTTGACAAGGATAAAATATGATGGAGAGATCTCACTTCAGCCTTTAGTCCCACAAGGGATGAAGAGGAGTCAGTCAGTCAGTAAGTAAGTGGTTAATGTTAGTAACATGATTTGTTTTGGAGTTTTGACTCCTCACAGCTAACAATATGGTCATGGCAGCTCACTCACTGAAAATGCAAACTCGTTAACTGTAACGGTACCGTTAAAATCAAACAGTCTAACTTGGCTAACTGGTAATGTTAACATTAATATCAGCAGGCTTTTTTTCACTGACTTGGGTTGAATTCACTGTTTGCTGCAACTGTATTGAGATCAGAGGCTGGGTAGTCTGTGCTGTGTGTATGTGTGCAGTCAGTTGTATTTCCTTTGCTGTTCATTGTAATATTAGCAGTGTTTTTCTTGACCCGCTAGGCTACTGTAGTTTTAAAAAAATCTGAGAAGTACATTTTTGAAAAACCCACAATCCAGGCAGGAGGTCAACTTGGGCAGGGAGATGCTCCTTGCATGCTCTCCCCCCACTATATTGCATTTAGAGCAGACTCGTCGTAACGAAGGTATAAATAGCAAATGTAGTTAAGTAAAAAGTAGATTATTGGCTCAAAAATATACTCAAGTAAAGAGTAGTACAGTTTAAAAAAGGAACATGAAAAGTACTTGTTCCTTAAAGAATATACAGTATTTACTGTTACTTACTCCTCTCAATTATTTTTAAGGGGTTACTACCCACCCGTTTTGTGCTTGGGTCTAATGTAGTGTGGTGCAACCTTATTCTCTGAAAATAGGTCATATTTTATTAAGGAGCAGAAAAAGTGAACATTCTAAAAATCTAGTTCATTGTCCCACCTGTGATTTTGATGTCAGTTGTCCATCCACCTCATTATTTTTCCTCAGCTTTAACATGTGTGTAACTTCTACTTCCTCCATCTTGAAATGAGACCAACCTTGTTTGCTGAGAGAGGTGGGCGGGACACAGGTGAGCGACACACAGTTCCACCATAGACAGAGCGGCTGTTGCTGTAAGAGGTGGCACTGGAAATGCTAGAAGTCACGTTGAGCTGATGAGAGAGGTAGAGCGGGTGGGTCAGTGCTGACACAGCCAGATGACTAAAGACACCAAATTTGTAATAAAGCAAGAATTTATAGTAAAACTACTAAAGTTAACTGGATTTGCTACCTTTCTGGATTTATTTGGGGTAGTAGTGCAAAGGAATCTGCGTTTGGTGGGGGTTCGCACTGTTGTCCCGTACAGCATGTCCTCCTCGGTCTGTTTGCTTTTTTTTAGATGCTGTTAAGAGTTTGTAAAAGTGTCAACCAATTTCCCAGCAAACATATGGGCTCTAAACATACAATTCAAAAAGGCAGCTTGTTTACCCTCTCTTGTTTCTCCTTCTCTTTCTCTATTCGGTGCAGCTCCCACTGTTCCTCCACATACTGTAGAAACTTCTGACCGTTTACCAGAAACTCCTGATTCTGTTCACTTTCCCATGCATCAGTCTGGGCTTTTAGTTTCTTTTCAAGCTAAAAAAAACCCCCCACACGATGTCAAGTTACTGGCAAATGCTTAAGAATTGTTACAAGATGTTCAGTTTAGAAAATAATAGGCAGCCTTCATGTCTTACCTTGGGCAGACTTTTCTGCAGCTCAGACCTCTGTTTCTGCTCTTTGAGAAGGTTCCCTCCTCTGTTAGTGAATCTTGTCGGATCTGTGGCTTTATTCTGTGAATGAGAAAGATTAAGGAGACAGATTATGACCCTGGTAAACAACTCGTTAGCATACAGCAGTGTGACCAGCTAAAATAAATAAATTCGGGGGTGTAATGATAGAGTTACAGTTTTAAGAATCCTGTAAACCTATAACCTATCCAACATATACCCAAAGTAAACTGAAAGCTGTTCTTGTTACATTTTTAGTACATGTACATGCATAGTCTCATTTGTACAAAGGAGGATAAGGGCCATGATAAAGTAAAAAAAATCTTAGATTTCAAGAAATACAGTTGTAAATCTACAAGAAAAATGTTGAAATATGTGAATAAAATCAAAACATCATGAGATAAAACTTTTAGGAGAAAAAAGTCACAGATTTACACCAGAAAGTCAGGTAACATGGAATAAAAAGCAACAAAGTGTGTACAAACAGTGTTGGGGTGACAGTAATATACGTTTTAGCCTAAGTAATATAATGTGTTACCAACAAGATTTGGTACACACTGTCCCATTCTTATGCATTCCGGAAGCCGAAGTTGCTTACGTGCGTGCTGGCGTATTTTTCTCTGTCAGAGTTTCTGTCACAAAGTGACATTTTATTCAGTTTTAAGCCACAATTTTATGACATACTTTTCAGAATTGTGACGTTTTACCTTACTGTTTTTTTTTTATCCGGTGTAAGGTTTTTAGTCATTAGATGCTTGGTTTTTTAACTACACGTCCTGACTGCCGAAGCCGGTTTGTTTTCAGCATTACTAACACCAAGTGCTAACCTAGCAGCAGTGGACCTGCCGGGTATTGAGACGACCTACAGACGGCACACTGAAGCCTTATCACCGCAGCGGGTCCACTAGTTGGACCCGTGTCGGTAAGTTTTAATACTTTGTGTCTTGTGTGAATTTCCCTGGCTATCGGCGCTTCGCTGACAACCCTTTGGACTCATTGTTAGTGCTTGTGACCTCTGTGGCTGCAAATTTTATGTGACACTCCTGCAGACATTTTATCCTCATCTTGTGCTTTTATTGTAGACAATTTCCTTGTCCTAATCCTTGATACAATAGCACCACTGAAACTGAAAAAGATTTCCACTAATCCAACACCTCCCTGGAGAAACCAAAACATCAAGGAATTTTAAAGAAAATGTTGTACAGCAGAAAGAATATGGAGAAATAATAAATTAACTGTCAATTATCACATTTTCTGTGAGCACCTAACTATGTACAATAAAGCCATCAAACAGGCAAGACAAGCTCACTTTTCAGAATTAATAACCAACCACCAGAACAACCACAAGATCCTCTTCTCAACCACTGGCCATCTAATTAACCCTGTTTTTACAAAGCCTGGCAGTATGTCTACAAACTCAATGTGTGAAGAATTTGCAGTCCACTTCAGAAGTAAAATAGACTCTATCAGATCAAATCTACCTCAGTCGCACCTCTGAGTTTTAATATCCAAGAACCTTTGTTTGTACACGAGGAAACATGAAAGAAATTTGTCCTGGTTGGTGCTGAGATGCTTGCAAAGGTTGTTTCTCAATTAAAACCAACAACCTGTATTTTAGATCCAATCCCCACATCCTTTTTTAAATCATTTTATAGCTTTTTAAAAGAAGACTCTAACTGCCTCTCTCTCTGCACCGCCTTCATGTGTGTTCACATGCTTTCGCTGGTCACATACGTGAGCGCAGTGTACAGAGAGGCAGTAAGAGCCACAGGCTACAATGAGGCTAAAAACAGAGTTTAAATTGTGTTTTTCCAAACAACTTTTTATGTCGGGGCTTCAGGACATTTAGATCACTACGGAGGAGCAGTATGGAGATATTTTGTGGTTTCAATTATGTGTTTTTTGGACATTTTAATATGGGGCGCTGTCAGCCTGCATAAGGTGGAGTTGTGCTGCTACCCACTCTCCCCTGGGATCTCCGCAAGGGATGTGAGGACTCTAAAGCTTTACCTGAGCCTCCCTCAGCATATGGGTGAGTCGGTAAGACTGCTATGGTTAAACCACGTCACGAAACAATCTGGATGCTTCTGTACTTAATAACTACAGACCAATATCCAATTTACCATTTTTAAGCAAAATTTTAGAGAAACTCGTTTTTAACCAGTTAAATGATTTTATGAGCTCTCACAATATTTATGAAAAATATCAATCCGGTTTTCGGACTAATCACAGCACTGGTTAAAAGCATTCGATACAGTAGACCACTCAGTCCTTTGAGACAGACATCTCTTGTACTAGTAATTTTTGTAAATATTGATGAATGTTCATCAAAAAGCTACAAAACACACAGCTTTACATTGCCGTGTCTCCTGGGGCCGGTTGCACCAACTGGTCTTAAGCCTGGTCTTAAGCTAAGTCGGTCGTAACTAGGTGTTCTAAGTCCAATCTAATAGTTACGCCGGTTGCACCAACAGGGCTTAAGCCTTCTTCTCACTAAGACCGGGCGTAAATCTTACACCTAGTCAAGAGCAGGTGTAAGGTCATTATCAAGTTGCGCTCATGCGGTCTAGAGTGCAGAGAGCGCAACTTGATTATGGCACGTCTCATCCACCATCTGTATACGAGCGGGCATTTAGACGGGAGAGGGTAATTAGGGACAGAAGCAATTGGACATAGCCTATATAATGACGAGGACCTGATTGAGAAGTTTCAATTCAGTAGGAGAGATCTGTTTGAATTTATTGTAGAGCTGTCACCGGATTTACAGTTTGTGTTGGGCTGCAACGCAGCACTACCACCCGCCCTCCCACCAGGCAGGGGAATCCTCCCCAGATACGTCAACAATGATGTCACTGTAAATTGAGGTTTTCGGGGAGGACCCCGCCAGTTAGATGATTTTTTTTGGAGGAGATGTATTTTTTTGCCTTGCTGAGAAGATCTTTCCACTTCTTCCTCATGTCAGCCTCTGTATGAAGGCAGCCAGAGTCTGAACACGTATTGATGTGCCCCGTTATCTCTGCCCATACCGACTGTTTTTTCTTATTTGTGATACGTCTCTGTGCTGGCTGTACAGCTTGATTAATTTTCTAATTTCACTGTCGGTAAAGTTTTTCGTTGATCCTTAATGTTTTCTTCAAGTCTTAAACTGTAAATAAACTGTCAACACAGATGAGAGGGGCTGTCAACTGTCAACTGTCATCTGTCAAGCACAAGGGGTGATTCAGCGGCGCGTCATTTAACGTCACTGTGCTCCTCTAGGCAGGCCGCGTGGGGCATTCCGGGGCCATTCACATGGACGCACACAGCTAAAACCAGCGTAGCTAAGACCAGGCGTAAGCCCTGTTGGTGCAACCGGCGTAAGTCCGCTCCTTAAGACTGGTCTTAACAAAGACCATCTTAGGAGTTACAACCAGGCGTAGTAAAGACCAGTTGGTGCAACCGGCCCCTGATGACCTAGGGCCAATAGATGTCCTTTTTAACTGTATCTTACATATTAAATTATGGATGGCTAAGAATTTTCTACAGCTCAACCAGGACAAATCTGAAATTTTGGTCATTTAGTACTGAAGCCCAGAGAGAGAATCTCTTTTTTTTTTTTTTTTTTTCTTCAAACCTGTCTGCATTAGTCTTCATAGCTTAGCGCCACAAAAGGGTGTAAGCTTTTTATGAAGATTGATGCACTGTTAATCTTGCAGTCAAGTATTTTATACCCATACTGTGCATGGTTGTGACCGTCACCCACCCTCCCTGGAGACTAGCCTATCAGCCTTTATTGGAAAAACTTCCTAATACGAGCCAGAGAGGGCCGTGATACACCGTAGTGTGTCAAGGGGAAAGTAAGGGACAGACAGAGGGAACTGAGGGACAGGTGCTTAAGTCCTGAGTTACATAGCGACAGTGCATGCGGAGAAGAAGGAGAAAACAAACAAACAAGCAAACAAACAAACAAAACAAAACAAAAAAAAACAGGAGAAACAGGCAGTGTGGCTGATGTATTGTGGCCTTGAGGTTGTTGTGCTCCATACAGATTACCAAAAACAAACAAATAAATGTATAATAAAGAGAAAAAAAAAGAAAAAAAAAAAAGAGAAGTCTATACTGAACACCAGATATGTGAGAGTCCTGGTGGTGGAGGAAAGCCCAATTGTGGAGAAGAGTTGCCAGCGCAGTGTGGTAGGTTTGAGAAGCAACTGAGCCCCTTTTGAGTGATCCCATCGATTCTTTGCGATGCATCACGGGGCTGAAGTATCGGACATGCATGCGTGTATTTGAACCCTCCCAATGTGTTTATGAAAACCATCACCAGGGACCAGGGCCAATGTCCCAGCCCTGCGGGAGAAGGCGGGCGGCGAGGCACCCCAAGGCCGCAGGAGCGCCCAGACCCCACGCCCAGGGAGCCGCAGAGGCCGCATGACACCACGCAGGCCCTAGGACCCAGGGCGGCAATGGCCAGCACCCCCAGAGAGCCAGAGACACACCCCAGATGGGCAGGGCAGAAGTCCCGCCCACCCGCTGCCCAGCGCCCAGAACTCCAGCAGGAACCCACAGAGCCCCCAGGACGCCACCCAGCCCACCCGCCACAGGGCCACGGGACCCCCCCCCCCCCCCCCGGGAACCTAGCGACACCACCATGATGTAAATAGGCTCCCTGGCTACAACTCACAGCCCGAGAGGGCCTGGCCCCACGAGCCATACCATGCGTATCTACAGTGTGTGTTGACCCACCACCCCCCCTCTTACTATGATTCTCCGATCCCTGACGGAGAATCATTAACCCTACACCGTGAGTGTGAATGTGAGTGCCCATAAATGTGATGTGGTGCATTAAAATTGAGGGACATAGGAGACAGGTGGGGGCAAGGCTGATGGCTACAGCACACTGCTGACCTGCAGCCTGTGCAGCCATAAGGCACCTGTAACGTGTTCCCATCTGTCCCCCAAGATGTAGGTGTGTGAGGTGCTTTAAAATTGGAGGACAGATGAGGATGGGTTGGGGGACAGTATGGAGGGCTACAGGACACCACTGTCCCATAGCCTGCCCCATCGTGAAGCCCCCCAATCCATCAGTGGTCTGCACCTCGAAGAGTGAATGTATGTGGTGCGTTAAAACTGTGAAATGTGTGGTAGGTGAACTAAATGTGGTTTAGGAGGCCAGGCCAATGTAGGCCTGGCCCGAAGGCCGGAGGGAAGGATGAGAGGGGGTAGAAGGTGGTGCCAACCAGACCCCGGCGCCGCGAGGCCCCCAAAGCCTATGGGCAGCGGGCCAGGTGGGCCCCAAGGAAACCCAACGAGCCCCCACCGAACCCCGCCCCCCAAGCAACTGCAGCGTCAGGCCCCTGCAACGGTCCCGACTTGGGTCACACCGCCCGCAGCAAACCGGGGCGGAGGGGGAGCCCACCCACCCCGCACCACCAGGGGCGTAAACAGCCCCCCAGGGCAGACCGGCCATGCCGCCACAGGCCCAGGGAACACAAGGAGACCCCGCCACCCCCAGGAACACAGGGCGAGGAGTCCAGACGCACCCGCCCCCCAGGGGAAAACCGCCCGGCCCCGCGATCCCCCACAGAGCCAGGGAGCAGGCCCGGATTCAAGGGAGAGAGTGCACTTAACACATGCTTAAGGCCTTGAGTTCTGATGAACCGCTGTGGTATATTGTGGTGAGAGAGATAGAGGGATTAGGGGTTACATCATTAACAGAAACACATTACATATTACACAACAGTTTTTCTTGAGTTGTAATATTTATACATGTATGTACAGGTGGCATATGCTCACAGGCTGAGTGGCACTATACAGACACGTTTACTGAGTGGATAAATGGTGACCATTAAGTATGTTAATTGGTTTCTGTGGCCAGCAGATATTTTCTCCAGTGAAATATGTTCTGCAAGTAGATTCAGCTAATGGTTGATGTTGAGGGTCTGTTTATCTTTCCAGTTGACTAGGATTGTTTTCTTTGCGATGGCGAGAGCTACTAGAAGAGAACTGCAGTGGCTGTTTGGGAGGTCAATTGTCATCAGGTCATCAATTAAGCACAGGTTGGGAGATAATGGGATCCTGCAGTCCAAAATGGAGGAGAGTTTTTGAGTGACTGTTGACCAGAAGTGCTGGACAGGTGAACATAACCAGAGGGCATGAAAGTAGGTGTCAGCAGTGTTCTGAGTACACTGAGTGCATATGTCAGACTGACTGAAGTCCATTCTATTCATCTTTTGTTGGGTGATGTGTGTTCTGTGGAGTACTTTAAATTGGATAAGTTGTATATTAGTGTTTCTTGTCATCTTAAATGTATTTTTGCATATCTGAGTCCAGAAGTCAGGGTCCGGTGATACACCCAGCTCTTTTTCCCATTTTAAAATTGGTAAATGTATAGAACTGGTCTTTGACAGTAATTTATAAGTCTTAGAAAGGTTCTGTTTATTTCTCGGAGAAAGCTTTGTAATATGTTTGGCAAATTCTGGTGGCTGCAAAGTATCCTGAGGCGATGGGATTCTCTTCTTGATTGTTTTTATCAATTTTAAATATTGTAGAAAATTTCCATTTCTTATTTCAAAAGTTTGAAAAGTTTGAATCAAAACAATTTTCCTGATTTGTTACTGTGTTCAAAGTTATTATATCTTAGCTGTTGTATGATAAATTCAGTTTTCTTTGATAGAATATTGTCCAGTTGCGATTTTGTACACTGTAATTGGCTCCATACTTGGTCACTTGGATTGTTTGCATATTCCTGTGTTAGTTGTTTGATTTTTATCTCAATGTTTTTGCTTGCAATTCCTGTTTCTTCTTGTAGGAGGAGAACGATATAATTTTTCCTCTGATTACTGCCTTCCCAGCTTCCCATATTAAAGATGGAGATAAATTTGGAGAGTCATTATCTTCAAGAAAGTTTGCCCACTCCCGTCTCACCATTTTGTCAAAGTCTGGGTCTTTAAGTAATGAGATATTAAAGCGCCACGTTGGGGACCGTTTATGGATGGTTTCTATTTGCAGATTGAGTGATATTGGTGCATGGTCGCTGATAATGATCGGGTGTATTTTTGTGGTAATTTTTTGTTAGATGGAGTTATTTAAGAGAAAAAAGTCAATTCTTGAAAATGAGCGATGCACAGGAGAGAAGAAAGTATATTCCCTCTTCAATGGGTATTTGAGTCTCCAGCCATCGCCAAGCCCAAAATCACCCATATATTCCTGTATTACCTTAGCCGATTGTGATTGCTTTGTCTGTACTGAGTTACCAAATCGGTCTAATGATGAATTTAGGACTGTGTTAAAGTCTCCTCCGATTATAGTTGTCGAGCTGTCTGATAGGTTTGATAGTAGAGAGAAGACTGTGTGAAAGAAGGCTGGATCATCATTATTAGGAGGATACAGATTAACAATTGTATATAATTTGTTAAAGATAGTTGCCTGAATAATGATGTAGCGGCCTTCTGGGTCTGTAACCGTGCTGTTTAAGATAAATGGTAGTCTCTTGTGGACCATGATGGAGACACCTCTTTGTCTGCTGTTATAGCAGGATGAAAAAATTTGATTAAAATTTAGATCTTGAAGAGATTTTTCTTCTGACTTAAGTAAGTGGGTTTCTTGTAGGAGAAAAATATCTGTTTTCAATTTTGTGACAAAGTCCATCACATTTTTGTCGCCTGTGAGCGAATGCCGTGTACATTCCAGGATACCAAGTTTAACTGTGACATTAACAAAGTGGGGGTTCTGTCATATTGTGTGTGAGTATGGAGAATAATCTGTGTGTGTGTTTCTATCTGCATGGATTTTGCACGAGTAGATGAACATTAGAATATATACAAGCATGTTAAACAACCAGAAGCACCTGAGCCTTGAAGTATTCACAAACCTGAAAAACAAAGGGGTTACATGGAGTGTATGTGTGTGTGAGGTGAGGGAGGGGGGGTTGAGCGAGAGGGAAGGGGGGGGGGGGCATGGAGGAGGGAAAAAAAAGAGAAGAAAGGGGAGAATTCTGGGTGGAGTATGTGAAGTGTACGTTCACACCTAGTGAGATTTTTTTTTCTTTTTTCCTTTTCACTAGTTCAGTGTTGTGTTCATTATATATACATATATATCCATATATCCACATGTACATAAATATACATACAATATACACATAGATACATATGGGGGCCGCACAATTAATCGCATCGCAATCGTAGGAATGCTTAATTATTTGTTGCAGGAGAAATGTGTCAAAATACCATTTTGAATGGAATATTAGATTAAATATTGTCAGGCTGCAGAGATGTTGTGGGTTATATACTATATTCTGCAGACTTAAGAAGATGTCTCTGTTTTGTACAGATCCCTGCAATAGTCGCACCTTAGTCATTTTGATATGTTTTTCAGAGATAATGAAAATAATGATGTATGGATGTTTTTTTTTTTTCCTTCTTCTTTCCTTTTATAATACAATTAAGTCATGATTCTACTTTGATTTGTGGATTTAGGGGCACTTCTCATTTAGAAGAGCCGTGGGGTGGTGGTAGGGTGCCGGAACAGCTGCCCATCTATGTACAGTGGTGGAAAAAAGTTTTCGGACACCCCATGCATTTGTGAAATATTGCATTAAGAATCACTCTTAGGTCTTCAAGTGCAATTTCTTTTAGTACAGTCACAGCCAAAATACTAAATCAATCCTAAAAAAGCCATTAAAAACTTAAGATTGGTTCCATAAAAATACATAAGAAATTGTGAGTATTGGGTCATTTTGCTACCAGTGATGAAGGTCGTTCTTTTTATTAAAAGACACAATTTCTGTTGCAAAACTTCGTGTCTACATAAAGCCAGCACATTTGAAAGTTTTTCAGACACAAAAATGGCTAAAACAAGGAACCTAACGCAGGAAACACGCCTGAAGATAAAGATTCTCAGCCACGAAGGGTACAGCTGCCGCCAGATAGCCAGGAAGTGCAGATGCAGTCCTTCGGCAGTTGGATACACTCTGCAGAAATACAGACGAACCAACAGCTTGGAAGACAAACCAAGATCTGGGCGTCCAAGGGTTTCTTCAGCAAGAAATGACCGCATCCTGATCCGCATGTGCAGGCAAAACCGCCGAATGACATCACAGGAGCTTCAGCAGCAGTGGTCAAACCAAACTGGTGTCCAGTGTTCCACCCGCACTGTACGTGGCCGACTTTTAGATCATGGCTTAAGGTCCTACAAGGCTATCAAGAAGCCCCTGATCAATGAGAGACAGAGGTTAGCCCGGCGTCGTTGGGCCCAGGCACACAAGAACTGGACAGCCAGGAATTGGAAGAAGATTTTGTGGTCAGATGAGTCCAGTTTCCAGCTTTATCTTCCTCCTACTAATGTGAGGGTACGCAGAAGGCCAGGCGAAGCATTATCTCCAGCATGTACAGTACCTACTGTCAAGCATGGTGGAGGCAGTATCATGGTTTGGGGATGCATGAGTGCTGCTGGTGTTGGTCATCTCACTGTCTGTGATGGCACATTGAACTCTACCAAGTATTGTACCATTCTCAAATCCACATGCTCCCTTCTGCTGCACTGTTCCGTCGAGGTAAAAACTGGATGTTTCAACAAGATAATGCCCTTGCCACACATCCAAGGCCAGTAGAACTTGGTTGCAGGAGCACAGTATCCAGGTCTTAGAGTGGCCAGCTCAATCCCCGGACATGAGCCCCATTGAAAATCTGTGGTGGATTATCAAAAGGTCTGTTTCAAAGCATAAACCCAAGAATTTAGAAGAATTAAAAGCAGTAATTCAAGAAGAATGGGACAAGATTACCCCTCAACAGTGTGAAAGGCTCGTGGGGAACATGCCAGCCAGGATTAGAGCTCTACTACGTGCCAATGGCAGGACTACTAAATATTAATTTGATAATGAGATGGTTTATTTATTTTTTGTTCAGTTTTGAACACATTCTCTGTTATTTGTTGACTTTGATACCGACAATGTTGAGAACTGACATATTGAAACTGTCAAGAATTTAGTTTTGTTTGTTTTTCTTGTAAACAATAAACAAAAAAAAATATAATTTGTATTTGTTTGTATCTGTCTAATGCAGCCACACCTTTTGAAACACAAAAAAGATTTTTCCACAAATATTTCATGGTAATATTTGAGATTGCGTAAAATTTTAAGGTTGTCCGAAAACTTTTTTCCACCACTGTATAATTTATCGACCACAAGAGAGGTCCTATTTCCCCTCTGCCTGTGCTCTTTTAGGATGGGATATAACACTTTCTGCCTCTCGTTGATTTCCCTGGGAACTGATCGTTCATACCGAACGAGGTGCCTTTTAGCTCTCGTCCTTTACTCTTAACAAGCATTTTCTGCTGATAATGTTCGAATTTGGCGATGATCGGACGAGGACGCTGACCTCCTCAGGGTCCAAGCCTGTGGACACGGTGAAAGGTGATGTTGTTGACAGTCTCCGTCGGGATCTTGAGGGCCGTCACCATGAACTTTTTTACCTGGACTTCTGGGTTGTCTGGTGTGCTCTCCGGGATGCCAGAAATGATTAAATTGTCTTTCATGCTTCTGGACTGCATATCAAGGACAGTTTCCTTCAGGAGTTTATTTTTCTTTTTGAGGAGATCTACATCTGAAGTGACCGTCGCTAAGGTGGAGCGGAGATCAGCGTTGTTTTTCTGCAGGTCGCTAATCTGCTGGTAAGTGAACTCCAAGCTTACCTTCAGGTCTTTTATCTCCTGGTGGAGCATACCGAGCACTTCTAGCTTCCTGTTGATGGATTCCAAGATGCTAAATTCAGAGGATAATAAGTCTTGTGTATCGGTAGCAGAGTCGGTCCTCTTCCTCTTATTGGGGTTGTTGGCAGGACCCTCCATGACGCACTCGTAGTAGTAGTGATCGATAAACTCTTCTAGGTCCTCCACTCTGGCTGATGGTGCAGGCTGGAGTTGTCACCCGTTAGATAGTTATATTTGTTTGGGTAGTTTGGTGATATCTAATCTAGCAGCTACGCGCCGCCATGTTGAATCTCAAAATCTCACAGTGGTCTCGCGGTCTCATGGTGCCATTCCTCCCTGTCTCCAACTCAACGCGAGAATCTCAATGAGAGATGGCATGCACTGGCACTGAACCCTTGTCAACAGGTGAAAAACCTGGGAGCAGGGTTCCTACACATTTAGAATTTCAAAATTCCATACTTTTCCAGACCCTCATTTCCAGACTCGGCGTCCCCCCCCCCAGAGAATATGCAACATCTGAGTAAATATATCAGTGTATCATAATTCACATCATATTTGATTGTTCTTAATAGGCGATTGTAGCCAAATACCATAATGGCATGCAAATAAAAACTCAGGTAAGTTCAATGTCTGGGCAGAGGCAAAAAGGTTGGGACTCTGGGTGCAAGCGATGCAGTAACAAGTGTTTTTTCCTTTCATGTGACTCAGAATCGCCTTCTCCCCCATGTTGGCGATGTCAAAGGATTTCACACAAAGCTTGCATCTAGCTCTGTGTGTGAATTGGGAATCCTTGGCCAACCAGTATTTATATACGGTATTGTCAAGCCATCCATCCAAAAACGTGCATCTATTGTGAACCACGTGAAACTCGTCTTCTTGTCGAAGGTGCAGTGTTGGAGTGAAACTTGATACCTGGAGGGCTGGAGGAGGGTCATGGGGCAGCGGACTGGACATACCACTTGGTCAATCAGGTAAAAGGGGCGGTATGTTTTCTGAGACGTTTGTGCTCACACAGACTGTGCTTGGCCCGGCATAAAACACGATCCGGATTGATTAAATTATTTTTGGAAATACCTAATTTTCTATTTTAGAAAACAGTATTTTAGAACAGTGGTAATAGTCTGGAGACATAAATATTTTTTCCATCCTTTATTGTTCATTTTCCATACTTTTTAATACCTGGAAATTGATCAAATTTATTTCCATACTTTTCCATACTTTCCATACTTGCGTAGGAACCCTGTGGGAGTCATCTTTGATTCAAATCTAAGTTTTGAACTCCACCTTAGAAATGTCATTAAGACTGCATTTTCTCATTTAAAAAATACTGCCAGATGTCGACCGTTTCTCTCTCAAGCCAGTACCAGGGTATATGCAGGAATCCTGAGGTTAATTTCAATACCTTTTTAAGACTTTTTTAAGACCTTCCAAAAAAAAAACCTTAAGACCTCATCACCACTTCAAGCTGTCGTTAGCAGCAACGCATCTTTCAAGGAATAAAGCTTGAAAGAATAAATTAAACCAAAGGCAGGTTTATTAAAATACACCTTGGTCATAACAAGTAACACAGCTCTACAGCTCAACATCAGCTATTCAAGGCCAACTTGCTGAAAACAACAACCGTATGGCTAGCCCCTTGCATGTGGGATTTAGGGCTGACCCAAAAAATTCGAAGCTTCGTTCGATGACCTACGTTGCAGAACCAATAGTAAATCCGCAAGGCAGTCCTTCAGTGGCTCCCTGAACTCTTGTGCTCGTAAACATAGTCCAACTAGAAACACGTGTAGCTGTACAAAATCAAAGTTAGTGGATGTTTGTCGCGTTTGCGGCGACTCTCGCCAACTTAAAGAAACAAATGACTCATCTGTCCGGCCGGAAAAACCAGCAGAGTTTAGCTCTATCTATCTATATATATATATATATATATATATATATATATATATATATATATATATATATATATATATATGTATATATATATATATATATATATATATATAGTATATATGTCACATTTTTCACGTCACTATATCACTGTTTAGACCAATCTGATGTTTGCAAAGATTACTATTTCAAAAACATGCAGGGCTCGACAGTGCGAGCATTTCACTTGCATTTGCGACTACAAATAAGTGTGTGCGAACTGTAAAAAATATTTAGGGGCACATGTGTGCATAAAAAAAAAAATCAGCCGAAGCAGCCTATGTTTTTGTCAATAAAAAAATATGATAATCTAACCGCAAATGTTGGAGGAACTCCAGCCACCTTCCCTCTTCCCTGTGTGACACGGTTAAGAACCACACCGCCCGCCACGAATAGCCTCAAAGCGCCGAGAAGTGAAGCCAGTTTCCTTTCGGCGCCCATGTTAACCGATTGTGTCATCCACACTGGTCGCGCCACTTAGCTCTGCCGTCGGCCCTGCAGTGATCATTTCGGCGTCTGGTCTATTTTCTGCATGAGCCGCGAGCTAATGTGTCAAGCTGGGTAGATACCCACGATGGAAAAACAGCCCCAAATGTGACGGAGACAACAGTTGGGAGCGGAACCGCTTGTCGACCAGCGTGGAGAAATGCACGTCTGATGTGAACGGAAGTGCTCTGGCTCGCGGGAGAATTTCGGTGCGCTGCACTTCGCAGGCAGGGCAGGCCCTGGCGTTATGGGCGGTTTTCCAAGTCACTGTCGGCACAGTGATATAAGTCCCACTGTCGGCAGGGTGGAAATAAGTTAAAGTGTGGAGGAGACGGACCGGGAAAAGCAGCGGACCTCCGGGGAGGCCTGCTCCGTTCTCCCCGCAGTTAGGGACCGTTCGCCACGGTACCGCTGCTGGGCAGGGTGGAAATAAGTCCTGCAGAGTTTCAGAGGACCTAGAGAATGTTTTAGGATAGTAATAACATCAGTGTTTCCGCTACATTCATTTAAATTATTGCCGCCGCTGCTGATCCTTCAAAACATTTTTGCAAAATGCACCACCCCTCTGAGACATCTGTGCACTTGCACAGTGCAGCAGCCAGTATAGTGAGGAGAGCAGCGGTGAGGGGAGTGGGGAGTGGGGGAAGGCTCCTAGTTAGGGATGCACTGAATATATTCAGCCGCGTATTGCAAAAAAGACACACATTCGGTATTCGGTGGAATAAGTGAAAAGCAAGGCCGAATAATAGTGTCGTGTTTTGATAACGCAATCAAACAGCGTGCGGTGACAGAGAGTAAAATGTTGGCAGTGTGGCGATACACAGTAACGGCGAATCCCGCCGGTTGTGGGTTGAACGGGGTCACAGACACAGACAGGAATACGTATTCCTGTCAAATACAGTGGCACATTATAACGGCTTACAGGCAAAGAATTCCGGCTCCAGGTGAATAACTTGTTGTCAGGACTGCCCAAAAGTACCTGAACAGCTGAGCCATGGCGGCACACAGTATGTGTCGTATCAGAGGAGAAACTTTAGGGACTGTTCGTTACTTATGAAGGAACTTGTCAGGGGAGGAGGGTGGCTGGTTGATTTTTATTTCATTTATTTATTTTATTTTGATCCCCCCATGTTAATCGGAAACCGGAAACCTCCTCACTACTCCACGTCTGCCCACGAGACATTTTCCAACTTTTTCTTTTTTTTACCTCTGCTTTTCCCAGTTTGCGCTTGGCTTTGTTTTTTATCTGCCCAAAATGCACTGCCCTCTATATCACTTCCTCTCTTTGGTTAGCTGGAAAGCAAAGCTGGTAAGCAAACCGCAACAGGGTTCACTTGCAAGTGAATTAAGACCCCCAGGTTTCAAGCAGACCAGGGTTTGATCGTTTGGTCCGCACCAGAGTTTGAATGAGTGTTCACACCACTCCAAACGAACCGAACTTTCCATGGAAGCGGACCAAATAGCGCCAGTGTGAATGCGTCCTTATTAGCTATGTTTCCATCCAAAAGTGATTCGAATCATTGGGAAATGCGCATTAAAAGATACGAATCCTGTGTGTTTCCATTAAATGTACGGACTTTGGTGAAAACTATGAATTCGCGCAAATTTTCCGCAGAACCGGAAACAAAACAAGTCTCACATTCTTCTTCTACGTTTTCTGGCGGTTGGCAACCAGCTTGTAAATGCATTACCGCCTTCCCAACCCGGAGTGTGGATATCACCATGGACCATCACCATATTGTAGTTTGTGTGAATCAGGGGATTTTAATTTGAATTTTGGCGTTTCCATCATAATTTTCTGATGCAGTACTTCTAGATGCACTCTGTATTCACCACAGAGGTCTTTAAATTTGGTTAATGCTGCAGCGTGTGTTGTTCAGCCGGATTACATGCCAATCGCTGCTCCTTTTGTTAATGTTAGTCTCTGGGTGATGGCATAAGTAAGTATTCACAATATACTTCATGTTTGCCTTGCAAATGTAATTATTTAGACATTAATTTAAAACAAGCTTACAACCACTGTCCTTTTGTGAAGATTAATTAGTACAAGTTAACCTTAGCTCATCTGCAATATAAACTGACTTCACAGTTGAGTTTCACCTCTTTTGTTCCATCAACATCATGTTATGAACAAATATTAACATAATTGATTATTAACATTTGCCAATCAATGCCGAATCCACGTCCGCATAGCAATGCATCTAAGAATCTATTTTTCCCCCACCCCTTAAAATTGGTCCTTGGGCCAGAATTGCCCCCCCCCCCCTCCTTCAGACATCTCTACTAGGCCTTAACAAGGGGCATCTCTGGTAACGTGTGAAAAGGATGAAAGTACTATACAGGACATCTATCATAAGAGTGTACTCACCTCCAGCTCAAGGAAGAGTCTCCAGCTTTCTTCCCACTGGTGAACTCCGTCAAAAAGCTCTTTGTGATCCTCATAATGCTGCTTCAGCCTCTGGATCTCAGCATCATGCAGACTCAGCAGCTCTTCGGTAAAAGCCTCTAAAAATAATCACTTAAAGTGTTAGTACTTTTCTAAGATTTTTCTTAGAATTTTCCCTTGGCAAGATAAAAGTTACTCACAAAGCATCTTAGGCCTTAAGAGAGCTCCTAAGGTGAAAAACTGTTAAGAGGAGGGAGGAGGACTTTTAAGAAGCCTACGATTGTCTTAAACAGAGAAGATGGCGGAAAGACAGAGAGGAAGGAGAGATATTCTCCGTATATTGAAGGACAGTGATTTAATAAGACGCTACCGGCTTGATCGTGCAGGGAGAATGTTTGTGGTTAACCTCATCAGGGTTGAGCTTTCTTTTGCCACCCAGCGTAGTAATGCAATAACGCTCGCTTTGGATTGCAGCACGTACCAGCGCTTCTCACACTCATCGCTTGTGCGTAAAAGGAGAGGGAACGACGCATTGATTTGTTGGGCAATGTGCTCCCAAGTCTACCTCTTCCCTTGTGCCGTGATCCTGGGACCGAATTTCCCTCTCAAAACTCATTTGTTGTCTTCCATCAGCTGGGCCAACAGCAGGCACTGCTCTTCTGTCCAGTTCGGCTTTCTCGTTCTTTTTTTTTCTCCATTTCGTTCGTTGTTTTGGTCATTCTGCCAAATCAAACCGCTTTTTACAAGGAGGCCAGCAATCACAGTAATTGCTGACAGCTGAGTCTGCGTCCACCATTAATATCAAATAGATTAAAGGCGCTGTATGTAAGAATGTTGCCAAAACTGTTACTGCACTGCACTCAAATTCAAAATACTGCCGCGAGTCGTGTCCGCCCCCCCCTCCCCTACAGATTTGAGGTTGCTGGACAGCGGCACACTGGAGACTGATTTGTTTGCCCACGGGCGCCGCGTCACCGCGTCCTTGATCTTCGGTTTTCCAGCGGACTGTTCAAGCAAGTCCGGCTTCTCTGCTGCTAGCGCTGCTGCCAGGATACAGCGGTGGAGTAGCTGGCTGTTAATGCTATGTACCGGGGCACTGCTAACGCTGTTGCCAGGATACAGCTGAGGAGGAGCCGGCTGCTAATGCTATGTACCAGGACACTGCTAACGCTGCTGCCAGGATACAGCGGTGGAAGAGCCGGCTGCTATGTACCGGGACACTGCTAATGCTGCTTGCCATGCTGCTGTAGCTCAGTCGTAACCGTAACTGATGCTGAGACTCTACTGACTATGTGACTGGTAGACGGTGGTGGGTGGCGCAACAGGCTAAAACACAAATTCAAAACATAAACATGATTTGCGGAATGTTTTTAAAATGCGAATATTCTGGCTGTGCTATTGTTGTCAGTGAGATCAGTATGTTATATGAACATTATTCCTTAGTCTCTGTGACATATTAGGATGATTTTACGACTATTTGCTTTAGATTTCTTACATATAGCTCCTTTAAGTAGTAAAATTACCAGCATTGCGAGTAAACATAACAATAAGCAAATCAATATAATAATCGGCATGTGAATGAGGTATGTTCAAACATTTTGAAGCTGTGTAACAATTAATTTAATTTTGCTGAGTTTCATCATCATGACAAAATTATTTTCACGATTACACATTTCTTAATAGCCGACAGTCGAAGCTCTACAGTATGATCGGTTGATTTCACTGTCAATTCATTACTAGGAGTGCATTTTTTTCTTTTCTTTTTGTAGCAACCAGTCACAGCTTTTACAAGACTGCGTCATACCTAGCAACAGGGTCAACCACACCTCCTCACTAAGATAAATGTTTCTGTCCCCTCCTTGCTCAGAGTTGCTTTCAGAAACTTCCTGAATCACCCTTAAGCTAAGATTCCTTGCTCGCAATTTTTAGGCTAAGTTAGGAGCTCTCTGAGAGGACTCTGAGAATCTTTGTGAATACGGGCCCAGGGGCCTTATTCACAAAGCTTCCTGGTGCTAAGATTGCTCCCAGTGACGAAATTCTAAGAAAATCCTTAGAATTGTGACGTTTTCTTAGAATTTCCCCTCAAAGTTAAGACTAGGTCTTTGTAAAGATAAATTATTCACAGAGAATCTTAGCCCTTAAAAGAGCTCCTAAGGCGAAAAACTGTTAAGTGCAGCAGGGAGGACTTTAAAGATGTTTAAGAGTTTCTTAAGCAGAGGAGAAAATGGCAGAGACACAAAGGGGTACAAGAAATATTCTCCAAACAATGCATGGCAGTGAGTAAATGAAATGCCACAGATTAGATCGTGCATGGATATGTGTGGTTGATCTCATTAGGAGTACATATACATTTCACACCTAACGCCGTAACACCAGAAATAAAATTATCACTACTAAGATATCTGAAAAGCTAGAAAATGCAATAGTGCAGCAGTGATGACCTGGGGCAGAGATCACACTAATAATGATAACATTTTCACAGTGAGCAGTTCATTTCATTTCCACTGGGTGTCCACACCTTGCAGGCTCACAAAAGGCCGTGTCTGTGACAACCAATCACATCTGTTAAAAGAGTGTCATACCTAACAAAAGGGGTCAACCATACCTCCTCACTAAGATAAACATTTCTGTCCCTTCCTCGCTCAGAGATGCTCTGAAAACTTTCCTAAATCGCTCCTAGGCTAAGACTCCTTACTAAAAAAACATTTAGACTATGTTGGCAGCTCTCTGAGAGTATTCTCAGAAGCTTTGTGAAACAGCCCCAGTACTGTTCTGATTAAGACAACTGAGATGTTACACAAGCGAACCTACCACTGAAATACGGAGAAAATGCGTGCCGCTGGTCAGTGCTGAAGAAGCACTTTTCCCAAAACACAGCAATCTCGGAGCGGAGGGCATCTGTGACATTGCGGACGTTTAGTAGTTTGAGCTCCTCCAGACGTTGAATTTCTGCTTGCAACTGAAGAAGAGAAACAAAGTGAGCAGGGCAAAAAAACAGTCACAGTACTGACAGTCAGACCATGAATAACAGGAGAAAAGAAAACTAATATTAGATGTACTAGGAAGTTACACTCAAATCTTCTCACCGCCTCCAGGTTCCTCTTTTTGGACATGACCATGTGTTCGTTGAAGGCGTCCCTCTCCTCCTGGGGCACCTGCAGTCTGTCCCACAACCGCTGGATCTTCTCTCTGTGAGCCTCACACATCGCTTCATTCTCTGCCTTACGTTCCTCAAGCTGCAACATCAACAAAAACAAAGGAGTATCAGTTACAAACTCGGCTGCTATGCATCAATTATGGGTTGGTCTGACACGTCCATTGTGAACAGCCCAACTAGGGTTGGGTACCGTTCATAATTGAACCGATACGGTACCTGTACCAGTATCTGGAATTCAGTACCGGTACCAAATGGTACCTTATTTCGGTACTTTTTAACCCTATGGGCCCTAGGCCTTTTTGGGGTATTTATACTGCCCTTAATTTTAAGCTGATATCACAGTCATTATAAAGGCTACATACACATGCTATATCTTGTTTTTTCAGGACAATCTGGGCTAACCAGATTTGCCATCATTTCATGTTCTTCTATGTGCCTGTATTTTATATAAATTTTTATATCAATGAAAAAAACAAATCTGTGTGACTAAATTCTTACATTTTTACATGTATCTCAGCATAGCAAGTTGGAAAAAGACATATTCTACCATATATGAAGAGGGGAGACTCTCTGGAATCTGGCAATATAAGAACCATGATGCTGGGACATTCTGTCACTTCACAGCTGTCCAAAACATGTGGTTTGTGCCAGGCGGACATGTTTGCCAGTATTTTTTCATTATTGCAAGAAATTCCATTGACTCGTTCACAAGTCAAAAATGTGCTTTATCTGAAAGAAACAATCAATATTTACATCTAAGATCATAGAAAAATAGTCAACCAAGTGCAATGATGTCCTCCAAAATAATATTTGTTTGTCAGTTTCAGTTATATATTGGGGAGACATTTTTGGCATTGGTGGGGGGGCACGTGTCACCCTCAGTGTATATGGTGACTATGGCCCTGTCAGCATGCATTAGGCTGCAGTTGTCTGGGTGCGCAAAGGTGAAGTGGCTGGTCTTATCATACACAGTTTGATGGAGTGTCAACTGGACAATATGGAGATATCTGCATCTTGAAAGCCGGACTACAAATGTGGATAGACAGGGAGAAACACACGCAAGCCTAAGACGTGGTAAGATACGATATTCCTTACTATATGAAGTGACTGATAACAAGATCTGTATAATGGGCTGTAAAGAAATTTGTCAAGTTTTTATTTTGTAGACAATTGATCTGTATTTAGAGCGTGATGGGATGACAGCACAATGATGTGTGTGTGGTCCTGCGCTTTCATGTGATATGCGTGGCATTTCTGTGCGAGCCTGCGTTCGCGAGTAATCCATCCAAGAGTAATGTGTGTGCAAAGCTGTATGAAAGCTCTGTTATACATCATTTTATTGTAATTTTTTGCTTTGACAACTTTGGATTACCGACAAGTGCAAGTGCTTGTCTCTCCACAGTCGTGGAGAAAATCCACAGAGAAGAACGGGTGTGAATTTGGACGGACTATGCATCGTTCAGGCCCATAGTCTAAACTTCTCAGTTTCAACATTTTATTGAGAACATTTAGGAACAGTGCTGCACGTTAACTTTTGCCTTTGTTGCCATTGTTGCTGAGTCTGAGGTGTGAGTCATGCGCTCTCGCTCCGCCTCCACCTCAGGTACCGAAATGTGGCACCGTTTCATTTTAAGTGAATCGGTACTAGGTAGTACTGACGTGAATCGGTACCAAGTACAAAAAGTACCAAGTTTCGGTACCCAACCCTAAGCCCAACTGGTTTAAAGCTTCACTAAATGCAGTATTATAAACAGCATCTTACCTGACAAACCAGCAGTTTGAGTGCCGCGATATTGTCTCTGGAAAGGCAAAAAGAGTCCTCATCCTCACAGATGACGTCATTCTCAAAGCTGGTCTCTGGGATGTAGTCCAGCTCCTCCATGTGCAAGGTGATCTGCCTTTTGAGGTCCATGAACTCAGCATACCGCCTCACCTGAAAACATGACAGCAGTGCACCATTTTGTTGAGTACACATTAGGTTGTTTATGACAGAAGTTGTTGTGAGGTGCTGTAGTGACCATTGTAGTGACCTGCTATATTTATGCCAGATATGTATTTAAATATTTAAACTAGTGTTGTCACAGTACCAAAATTGGGACCCACAGTACGATACCAGTGAAAGTATCACAGTTCTGAGTAGTATCATGATACCACAGCAAGAATTAGGCAGATGTGCCTTTTGTCATTTAGAAAAAGATAAATCACTTTTCTATAATACATCAATGATATTTCAATGGAATAAATTACTTACTGACTTATTCATACTTCAAAAGCAGCATCAATAAGTGATTAACATCGGTGGGATCAAAATAAACTAAAGAAATAAAATAAAAATCAACTGCGAGTAAAATGCTTGCACCGATCGTAGAGCTCTGTGGAAAACAAATCACTGTAGCATATATCAGGGCTCAACAATAAGGATTGCCCGATTGCCCGGGGCAAGTAAAACTCAAGGTCGGGCATGTAAACTAACAACATAAAAATAGTAAAAGTTAATAACTAATTGATAAAATAAACATATTTTAAAACATGCTCCTTCGGCTCTGATGCAGCGGTCTCTCTGCCTGAAGTCACAGGCACAGCTGTGTAACAATGTCCTGCCCACAGCCCCCATTGATATTATTTTGCACGACAGACGCTTCATATAATAACAGAACAATATACTATTTATGGTGTTATGTCATTGTGTCATTTCTGTCTCTACATGGTCACGCGTTAACAATTCTCCTCTGCTCTCTGTATCGTGCACGGCGGAGTTCCGCCACACACGCAGGTGATCACGCTAGAGTGGCTCGGGCCGCATTTTCCTGACCAAACCTCACCCCATGTCCGGTGCAGTTTGTCAGCTGACAAAGTTATTGTTATGGACACTGTGTAAATAACCAACAGACTGCTGTTATGCACAGACAAACAGCTGCTCACACAGCAGCGTAGCATGGCACTCGTGCTGAGCTTGTGTTGCGTTCAGGCGTTGTCACGTAAATAACAACTTCCAACACTTAAATAGGTCATAGCACAAAACAGCAGCATGTCATGTGACTATTTACTTTTTTTATATTCAATAAAATTGTATGTTCCTAAATCTCGAGACACCTCATATGTAAGCTAGACAGACATTTCACCTGCTCATTACTGTGCACACATGTACTGTATGTACTTAGTCCTTAAGAGCCCTTCTGGTGCCAGTAGATACATAGAAACCTCCCAGCAGGCTGTGCTTTGCAAGCATACAAAAAAGTTTCACGCATGTGAAAATTATTTTTCATGTGTGTGCTTCACCTCCGCTGCTACAACTCCATCCTGGGGGAAACACTGCTGTGTGCGTTTTGTGCAACAGGTGGATGTGGTAGTCTACTGGTAGAGTAGGGAGAGAGCTAAGTAGCGTTGAAGTAGAGTAGAGCAGGGCAGAGAGATGGAAGCAAAATATATTAAACCTGGTGTTAATACAGCAGAACTGGAGAGAGGGGTGAAAAATAAATAGAGGCGGGCATGGCTCAAGTAGGGCGCAAAATTATAGACGGAGAACGACTGACAAATTTTTCCCTTTAAGCCCTGACACTGTCATTTTTGTGTAGGAATTAAGCTACAATACATGACATATGTTGTTTTAATTAATAAATACAGTGTGAATAAAGATTACATAACATAAAAATAACTGCAGTCTTTGTTATTTGATAGCCGCTTAAATTAAACAATTTTTACAGGGCAAGTAAAAACTGATTTTGGGCAAGTAGATCTCTGACCAACTTGCCCGACCGGGCAAGTGGGAAAAAAAACCTTAGTGTTGAACCCTGATATATAAACAAATAAATGTGTATAAAATTTTCAACCAATGCAAAAACAGATTTTGTGGCAATTGAACCTACATTTTTTATTTTATGACCATCAGACTTTAGCTGTAAATTAACTCTTAGTAGCAGCAGATTACGAAATGTCAGGTTGCAAAAATACACTTTACAGATTTCCTAAAGTGATGTGATAGCAGGTCTAAATTTTACCATTTACAAGTAGACAGTAAATATGACAGTTCCGGTAAGATGACTGCAAGATGATTACAACAATGTTCTGATTCATGTGAAAACATGTCAAACAAAGAAGAGAACCTTAAAGACATTTGATAAGACTTAAAATCAAGGGTCTTCTAAGTTTTTTCTGGCCAAGGACCCCTTACTTCAAGAGATACAGAGCAGAGACCCCCTGCTACATATACCGTATGAAATTCAAGTTGCATTTGAGAAAATTTTTGAACATTTTCGGGCTTGTGTGTAGTTATAGCATGTCTATGCTATACCAAACATACTCGGGTGGAACGTACGCGGAGTGGACTACGCGGAGTTCCGCCCAGACTAAAAGCGGACGTCCACAAGCCCTGTGCGCTCAAAGCTCAGATTTAACGTCCGCGCGGACTCCACTCCGCGCACCAGTGACTGCTCGTCAAGTATTTTTCACATCGCGGGGATTTTTCACGGACAATTTTACAGGAAACTACAATGCGGAAGTGCGCTCAACTATGAAAGCCCGAATGACTGCGGACATTCCTTGCGGAGTCCGCTCCACTTATAGTACACCTGAGTCTGTGAGCACCTTAAGCCAGCAGCAGGTGTAGCATGTCTATGTGGTTTCTTTCTTAAAGTCTCTTGCTCGAAAATGTACTAAGCGATCCATTGTGGCGCACAAGAGTGTCTGTATACTTGGAATAATACTGCAGCTAACTGGCCAATACGTTTTGAAAGAATGTACATTTTTGCCAACTACTTCATCCCGCCATTATGGATAAGTGCTGCCACCCATTTACAAAGTTATGCATAATCTAGGGTAGGTACGCTTGAGTGACGCTGTCTGTGTGGCATCACTGCACTCAGACCCACCCCTCGCTCCTCCACTCCTCCACAGTTCCAGCCTCTAATCCATATGGTCACTTCTGGCTCCAAAAATCAAGATGGCGACAGCAAAAATGCCAAAATCAAGGTTTCAAAGCAGAAGTCCACAAACCAATGGGTGGCATCACGGTAGCTACATCAAGTATTTTTACAGTCTATGGCTAGCTCACATGATTGCACAAGCATTCTTAGGTAACAGGAGAGGGAATCACCAGAGGCGCCACGATTCAACATTATCACAATACTTAAGTCACAAAACAATATTATTGTGATTTTAAACACGTTATGATACACGGCCTATTGCGGTAACATATTGTGATAACATGTATTGCGATTTATTACCCTTTTACATGTGTAAATTATGTTTTAAAAGGAAACTTTGTCAACATCTGTTTTATCAAATAAGATAAAGTTTTCAGTCTGTTCATCTCACTTCAGCGCTTCTTGTAGCAGCTAAATGTATCTAGTGGACTGAAAAGCAATTGATTTTATTATTCTAGAGGGCTACTAAAAGTTACCTTTGTATATGTAATATTAATAATTTATATAATAAAAAAGTCAATACTTGGCATCTGTGCATCAATACGATTTTGCCACACAAAAATATTGCTATACTAGGCTGTATTGATTCCCCCCCACCCCTTGTAACAGTTAGCCTACTACTTACATTAACGTTGAGTACTGTAAATTATTAGTATTATTTTTTAATGAATAGGTTGATTTATCTTTCCTGATATGACTGTAAAAATGAATTGCCCTTCTGGGACTAATAAAGTATTCTGAATCTGAATGTTGAATTCATATTAATGTGCATTTTCAGACATATTTTAATTATATAATTTCTTAAAATTTTATTTGAATTAAATCATTTTAAGTAACTCTGAGGACCCTCTGGAGTTCGTGGACCTTCTGTTGAAACCCAGACTTTAAGTTCTTTTTTTCTTAAATATTAGTTGCTTATGACTCTGAATTTGATTAGATGTTACAGATAGTGGATGGATGGATATCACTAGTCAGATAAAAAAATATATATTTTGAACAGTTAATATTCAACTTCAAGAGCACCTTGTGTTTACCTGGAGTTTACCTGAGAGCACCCACTAATTTTTCTTCTTTTTATGGTTTCATAAAAAAAAAAAAAAAAATACTTTAAAAAGGTGGGGTTTGAATTTTATCAACCTAGGGGAGCACATCAACTAAGTAAATTGCTAAAATGAGGCTTTCACCTTACAGAGACTCTGATGATTACTGTGCTGCACAGACAAAAAACAAAGAAACAAACAATTTCCAAGTACAGTTGGTGCCCATCTGCCACCTTCACCTACAGTTTAACCTGCAACCCTGGCAGAAATTTGCTTGTCTTTTCATGCAGGCAAAACATCTGAGCAGCAAGCTCCCACCTTCTCTGCGTTCTGGTTAACAATATGCTGGCTGAAGCTCTTCAGTTGATCCGGTGTGGGGACAGAGTCTGGAGCGATGCCATAAGGCATGGAGCACAGGACATCACACAGGTCCTGGTCCTGCTCCAGAAGGACCTTCAGCTGCTGCTTCCGCTGAGTCTTCTCCTTCATTAGAGCCTCCACCTGTGTGCGGATGTTCTTCTCCTGCTGCAGCATGCTGATCCCATTCTCCTCCTGAACACACAGAGGAGATAACAACAAAGTCACTTTACAAAGGGTTTCTCAAGCTGTGCTGTAACAGTGCTTTTAACATTGAAGATGTTACAGTTGCTGTTACCTCAAACACAGGCAGTTGAAGCTCCAGGCAGAGTTTCTCCATTTCTGTCCTGCATATCTGAATGCTGTTTATGAGCCTCTTCTTCAGAGATTCCTCTTCTTTGATCATCATATCTAGTAAGTTCTGATGGACACATAAAAAATAAATCAGTATTCCATATATTTTCTGGGTATTGAAATTCTTACCAGTATCCAGCTACTAGGTTGCAACCATATATCTAGTTTCAGCCATGTTGTTAATCTATTATTCATTAATACTGGCCCCTGCTACAGACACAGGTGTTAAAAAAAATGCTGCTTTATTAGTACCAGTCCTTATTAATATACACTATGTACTACTTATGTCTGCAAACACAGCAGGAAGTAAGCACAAAGCACGTCAACTGAGGTATACGTGACATGTTAATTGCTGCATAACATTATTACATCCTTTTATCTTGCAGTTTTTCCTTCGACAATTTGTGGAGCTTCCTCATTGTCTCACTGCTGCCTCAAGTGAAAATAAGAAAGTTTGGTATTAGCGTTATTAATCTAGCATTGGATTGTAAATGCAACAGTAATAATTTGAATAGAAATAGCCTGCTGTGGCTGTAGTAATAAAAAGACAAACTTAATGCACCTGAGGTTAACTGATGATTGATTAATCATTCACACATCACTTCACATTTGTGATGAATGAGCCATCACTCTGATTAGTCCTAATGCTGATAACAAGAAGGAAATGAAAGCCTGTAGTTGGAGGAAATAAAAAACAAAATAAAACAGGCCAGTCCAGCACCGGGACTCTTCTACTGTGAAGCAATGCTGTTGTGATGATGCGGTATGGGGTTTAGCATTGTCTTGCTGAAATATGCAAGGCCTTCCCTGAAAGACACGTCATTTGGATGGGAGCATATGTTGCTCTAAAACCTCTATGTACTTTTCAGCATTGATAGTGCCTTTCCAGATGTGAAAGCTGCCCACGACATAGGCACTAATGCAACCCCATACCATCAGAGATGCAGGCTTTTGAAGCTTGCACTGATAAGGACACGGTGTTCGTGGTTTCCAAAAAGAACTTTGATTTATCTGACCACAGAACAGTTTTCCATTTTGCCTCAGACCATTTTAAATGAGCTTTGGCCCAGAGAAGATGGTGGTGTTTCTGGATAGTGTTCACATATGGTTTCTTCTTTGCATGATACAACTTTACCTTGCATTTGTTTTATTTCTAATGCAGTGCTGCCCGAGGGCCCGAAGATCTCAAGGATCCAGTATTGACCTTCAGCCTCACCCCTCGCGAACAGAGATTTCTCCAGATTCTCTGACTCTTTTGATGATATCATGTACTGTAGATGGTGGGATATTCAAAGTGTTATTTTTTGAAATTGTTCCACAAATTTTAGACAGTTTTTTGCAGGATGGTGAACCTCTGCCCATCTTTACTTCTGAGAGAATCTGCCTCTCTGAAATGCTCCCTTTAAACCCTGTCATGTTACTGACCTTCACTTTAGTTGATCTTTTATCTCAGACAAGTGTTAAGGTGTTACATTAGCTTTTTTAGGCTTCTTGACATGTTTCGGCAGAAACTTCAGTTTTGACAAAACTGACAGGATGGTCATCCTCCCTAACATCAGCTGATTGACAGATCAGCTGATAAAGACGCGTCACAACCACCACCAAGTGACACTTCTGAGGAAGGCGGAAGTTTCCGCCAAAACATGTCAAGAAGCCTTAAAAAGGTATGTAACACCTTAACACGCGTCTGAGACACATCTTTAGGCTAAATGTAAATGTTTTCATTCTATATTTATGTTTCTTGACTTTGCAGTAGTGGCTTTATGTTTTGTTTTATTTTCTCTTACTATATTAACTACCGGGGTCCCACACATTTCATGGACAAAATTTCCATTAATTTTTTTTTTTTTTTGCAAAACTCGACCTAAACTCTATTGGAACATAATTTCAGCTGGTGGGCATACATAAAGGGTGAAATGGAAAGCTGGGAGAAAGTGAACACATGTAGGCATATGTGATGATAAACAAAACGTCACACAGCGACGCATATTAGAGGTACGTTACATTGACAGCTACAGAAAATAAAGTTGCTGTTATGTTACATTACATGGAAGGTTATTCACAAAAGGCTACTATAACAATTTCATTACACACAACAAAATTCCATGACTTTTCCAAAACTGTCAATGATTTTACCAATCCCATTGCTTTTCCTGGCCTGGAATTGTGATTGTGAAATTCCATCACGTTTTTTTCTTGGTTATCTATGACCCTGGGAACCCTGAAATTCTTATGCATAAAAACACCAAAACACATTCGTTGTATTAGGTGAAAACTACTTGCCAATAAACCAGAGGCCGTATTACAAACAGGCATTCAAATCAATGGCCCCAGTTTGTACACCATGTTATTATGTTTTCTCTTATAAAGTATGAATTTTTTTCTCCTTTTGTCCTTGGTGATCTAACGTATTCACTATCACGTTTTTCTTCCTTTCCTTTCTTCTAACGTTTTTACTACTTTGTAAAATCAACCTGCCAAGGGACTACGGATGAAAATTAGTCAGGGGCTATAATCCCGCATATTTACATGCAAATGTTCATTAATGTGCACTGTCGCTTCTAACTTAAATAAATAAATAAATAAATAAATAATTCTGAGAATACTCCCAGAGCTTCTCAGCCAAACAAAAAAAAGGCTACTGTAGACACATACTGCTGATGTCTCTCACCTTTATGTGGTTCTTGACAACATTAGTTCTCTGCAGTCTCTGATCCTCGGGGATACCGATTTCCTCCCAGATGTCCTTCAGGTGGCACAGGGCTTTATTCAGGCATGACACAGCCTCTGCTGCCAGCACCTCGCTACAGGGACGACCACTACTCGGTTATCGATAAATCGTTTCAAAAGACATTTAATTTAAACCAAAGAAGACACAGAATTCACTCATCCGAACGAGTTAGCCGACATTGGCGTTAGCTAATGTTAATGTAATCTGATCAACTTGCTATCGAATTTAACTCATACATAACGTTATGTTAAATAAACTGACTTTATCGTTAAAGAAAGTTTTAACCTTACCTCTTTCTCATCTTAAAATTCCTCTTTGTCGCGATTATTTCTGGATATCTTCAACCAACCAAAACTCTTAACAGAGAGGAGCGAAGCATCACCTCATTGCCTGTTCTCAGTCCTGTCCGTTTGTACACAGTTCAAAATACGCAGTCAGCGGTGATCTGTTCTGTGATTGGCTCCTTCTGTTGGTGCGAATGCTGTATGAAACCAATGCCGGCTGCCGGGAGCTTCGGCAGTTAATTATGAATCAACCGCCCACCGCCGAAGAACTCGTGACTAAAAACAAACATTCTGGTGTCATGGAGGGTGTGGCAATGTTCTGCAGCAGTTTGACACTTGATGTAACAACAGCGCTGTTGTTAATAATAGACTTAAAAATTCAAGGCAGACCTTATTTTTACAATCTATGCGGCAGACCAGTGGTGGCACAAGTATTTAGATCCTTTTACTGCAGTAAAATAATAATACCACACTGAAAATACTCTGCTTACTCGAAACCTTACATTCAAGTGTGCTTGTCATTTTACCGCTATAGATGTTTAAGGATGTGCTCACCTTTATATACTGTTGGGTAGTTTAATCTACAGTAATGCATCATAATCTATAAAATCATTGCGTGGCTGTCCTGTGGGGACCATGTATTTTCCAACTGATCCAAGAGGGTTTTTAAGAGTTAATTAAGCTTAAGAAGGAAAAATTTCTCAACACATAAAGGAACACCTCATCTTTCAATTTATCACAAACATTCACCATCAACACATCTGGAGATAGGTGGTTTTGTGTAGGAAGGGGGTAAAAACTGTAATCTGTACAGTAACTAAAATTGTCAGACAAATATAGTGTAGTAAAAGGTATAGTATTTCCCTCTGAGATGTAATGGAGTGGAGTATCAAGTAACATTAGCTTAAAATGGAAATACTCAAGTAAAGTACCTCAAATCTGTACTTACAAACTTACATTTCACCTCCGCAAAACTACAAATAAAGTAAAGAAGCAACAAGTGTGTTAAAAACATGTATTAGCTTTATACATCTTTACAGTGCCTTCATTGTCAGACAGAGCAGAAGTGAACATTTTCCATCTGTTGACATCAGTTTGCTCAAGGGAATGCATGACAAGTGGCTGCAGGAATGTCTCAGTATCTGTCCATGATGATGTGGTGACAGACTTCATACACGGTTGTCTAGCAATGCCTCAATGAGTCTTGAACTGTTTGTTATTGCAGTTGTTACCACAATGAATTTATAACCTGAAAACAGAAAAGAATAATGTTTATTAATATCATTTTGAACCTACTTCTTCTTCTTCTTGGTCTTCTGACACAAAGCAACAAGGACATAAGTTACAAAAGAAATCCAGGTTGCTTTATGAAAAGGAATTCATGGCATTTGTACACTTCCAGTTTATCAATGTCTGTTGTTAGTGTAACCTAGTCTTTTGATCAGCTGTAAAATGAAGTAAAATGCTAAAACGAAGTAAAAAAAAAAATGTATGAATGGCTGAATGGATCATATGCCTGCACTTTCATATCAAACTGATAAAGATGACTGTATATCATATCAGACTGATAAATCTGACCCTATTTCATATCAAACTGATAATGATAAACTGACTGTATATCATGTATAACTATATTTTAGCAGAATAATATTACTCAGATACAAAACATCTTAAAACTAGCTAGAGAACAAGTTCTTTTTCATCATACAATTCTCTTGAAAATCAACACAGGCAAGTGAATTGAAGGCTAGCCTGTGAGCTAGTTAGCAGCCTGTTAGCTAAGCTAGCACACTGCCATACAGTCTCTCTGAAATCCACCGCAAAAGTTTGATTTTTTTTTAACATACTCGAGGCAAATTCCAGACCGAAATATTACAGAGGGTAGGAGTTTTGCAGGCATATCAGATGTCACGGAGATTCCCATAGCAATGAATGGACTTCCGGTTGACTCATCTCCGTACATATACATAAGTGGAAATAAGGCGTTAGTAATGCATTGCAGTTTCCAGAACTGAGCCTACCACTGGATAAATGAGACTTGGATCATACTGCACAAGTTGTGAAAGAGTTTGTAATAAGATGTTTCAATATAGTTTTGCGGTTGTGAAAAACAGTTTTCTCCACAAATCCAGGATAACATGTTCTGACTAACTGAATTCCAAATGATCATTTCCTTTAAAGCCCAGCCACGCTGTACACATACTTCACAGCTACTGAATGTAAGTTGGTTTAATTTTTTTTGTCTTACACAAATACATAAGGGTGTAAAACCTAGTTTTGAATAACTATTGTTGCTGAAAGTAACATGAGATGTTTTCTTCCTTTGGATGTTGGCTAATTTCCAGGAGTTATGGCACCAAAACAGTACTGGTGAATATCAGTGAAAGTGCATGAATGTTATTCTCCTGTAACATCAGCATCCAGCCCATGTTTACCTCTCTCTCTGCCGAGGAACCGCAGGGCTGAAATCTCAGAAAAGGTGCAGCCACCGAGGAACATGACGAGGATGATGCGCTGAGCATCGTTCCTGACTTTTAAATCAGCTCCACTGCTGCCTAATGAGATACAAAACTTCAAGCATTAATCTATTCAAAACATTTAGAATATAACACACTTGCGCGTGTGACTAGCGTACCCTGAGCTAACTCAGCATGCGCGTGTATATGAGCTCCGCTTAAGCAGAGTTCAAATGCACGTGTGTGCCCAGGTATGCCCAGGCCAAGCATGAAAGTGTTTGTATTGGTGTGTTTTAAATTGTAATGTGTATAGTGAAAATGCATGTTTGGGAAAAGTGAATAAAAGAGATTTGGATCATACTGCAGGAGTTGTGTGAGAGTTTGTAAGAGGCCATTTTGATATAATCCTGCTGTTGTTAATCATGGTTCCCATTTACTTCAACACATTTAGCATGTTCACCTTTTTTGGATTCTTTGTTTACTGTGGGTGCATGCGAGAAAACGTTTGTTTTCACAAAATTAAGGTAGCATGCTAACCCACCAGTGGTTCCCAAATGGTCGGTCGTGGTCCAAAGGTGGGTCGTGAGTCCATTCTGAATGGACAGCAAGTGACCTAAAAATGTGTTTGTAAAAAACCACACTTAATTCTTTTATTAGTACAGTGAATTTCTGTCACAGAGCTTTTATTTTGAAGTGACATTTCCTGTTGTAGAGTGAGTGACTAACAGACAGCTACTTGAGATAGACACAGCAAAGTAGCTTGAAGACACGCAAGCATGACACTGAATGTATTAAAGTGTTAGGACCTTGAATAAATGACTAAGGAGAAATCTGGACCCTGTGACTGGACCAGTTGGGATCCACTGCTTTAAACCAGCGATTCTCAAACAATTGGCAGCGGCACACTAGTGGGTGAGTGCCATCCAGTGAGTAGTGGTTAGATTAAATAAAAAATCAATTTTTTTTGTAATTTACAAAGCTAGTTATTTTAATATCTATATGTGCTCATAAATAAAAATACATAATTTCACTGACCAGTCACATTTGAATATCATCACGCCAATCATGACACATTATCTGGTAGAAACAAACCATTCTACTGTTAGCTCACTAACATTCCCTCAGATGAAGTGTGCCAAAAAGAGTCTGTTTTTGAAATGGTAAAGTAATGTGGGAAACAAGCATGCACCAGTTAAAGTTCCACAGTGTGTGATGAAGGAGTGTGACCCTGAATACATGAAATTTGGATCCATAATGGCAGTTAGTGATGCTGAACTGTAAGCACACTGTGTGTTCAATGTAGTGAAATCCTGTCAAATGTCAAAACCATCGAAGCTCCAGAGACACTTAAATACAACACAACATTAACAGCTGACAGTGGCATATCATGTATTTACAGGCCAGTTTATTTTTTCTTCTTTTTTTGATCATGTTATTTGGGGAGGCCGCCCTTGGAAAGTATTGAACAATCAGAAGTGGGCCTTAAGTTTATAAAGGTTGAGAGCCCCTGTTTCAAACAGTCTTGCAGAAATTCACAGCAGGATTGTGTGGCTTTTGTGGCCACTTAAGCTGCATAAAAAAGACAAGAACAAACTGTGTTATACTTAAAGCACCAACAAAGGGTATGATATTAAGAGACAAACTGAATAAATGGCCAAAGACTGACTCAATTCATTCAGTGATTTTCTGTCAGCCTGCAGCAACACCGCTGAAAGGGAAATCTGAGAAAAATCCCAAATTCAAGGATGACATATTAAGTTCATGGACGGTGACTGTCAGGATGGAGACACAGAGAGAACTGTCCTGAGAATATTTGGTATATTCCTTACAAAGGAATATGGGTACGGTCAGTGTTCATATACCCGAGTGGTAACAGAAGACAAAGTGCATTGCTCTTTAGTCATAGGTAAGGCAAGGATTGCACCCACCAAAGTTGTAACCATACTGGAGTTAACAGCTGCAGTGGTCTCTTCAGCAGTCAGCAGTATGTTCAAGGAGGAGCTGGAGCTCAAAATCAACCAAGAATACTTTTGGACAGATTCATTAAAAATGAAGCCCAAAGAGTTCATATCTTCATTTCCAGTCAAGTACAAAGAATCAGAGAAACAACAGACCCAACACAATAGTACTATATCAAGACTGACCAAAACCCAGCGGATCACGCCTCCAACGGCCTCAAGATGCCAGAGTTGATTAGTTAAACTTGGCTTACTGGACCAAAATTCCTGTGGGAAAGAGGGATTGCGACACCAAAACGAACTCCACAGCTTTGGAGCTCCCACAGGTGGGAGATCCAGAAGGCAAAACGACACAAGCACTACAAACAAATCTAGTTGAAGAGGACAGTTTATTGGGGAGATTTGAGCGTTTTTTCAAGATGGCATACAGCACTGAATGTTGTTGCTCGGATCCAGAAACTAGCAAACAGAGGAAACGGAAAAACTAGCAAAAAGAGGAAACACAAATACTGAGTCATGGCAAACTGCCACAAAACCATCAGTTGTTTCAGCTTGACCTAATTTTGCAATATAGTGTTCTCAGGGTGGGAAGTCATGAAAAAAACTCAGCACCAAGGAAGAGGCCAGACCCTCAAAGAGCTCAGAGCAAATGGTTACTGGGTAGTTGGTGGTAGCAAAGTTGTGGTGAACTACATCAAACAATGCTTCAAATGCAGGAGAGCTTGCAGACCAACAAGATGCAAAAATGGCAGATCTCCCTGCTAGCTGTGTTGATCTCTCACAACCATTTTCCTTCTGTGGGATGGATTGTTTTGGACCCTTTCTCACTACGCAGGGTGGTAAAGAGTACAAAAGGTATGGGCTTATATTAACCTGCTTATCCTTTGGAGCAATCCATATCGAAATGTTGGAAGTGCTAACAACTGACACATTCATCAATGCACTGCGGCGTTTTACAGCAATCTGTGGAGCTGTAAGACAAATCAGGTCAGATCAAGGGACAAATTTTGTCCCTGAGAATATCACATGTCCCTGTTTGAGAGACATTTTTTACTGAAATTTAATTGAAATGCTTTTCATATTTTCTGTCATAATTTCATTAACATTAAAATTCATTGTCATTAAAAACTAATTAAAAATGTAAGAAATAGGGAGTTATAAAGGTAACTTTAATTTAAAAATTATTTAAAATTCACCACCTTTAAAAAAATTGGTCAGTTAAAGAAAAATGCATTCTTCTTTATGTCACATGACTAGAGTTCAGGGGGGTCACACCGGTGGCATTATGGGCTGAAGCAGTACGGCGGCAGAGAACGCCATCATGGCTACAGAACAGAGAGCCAACATGGTTTCAAAGGAAGTACACACAGCCCCAAATAATAATATTCTGCATGGTTCAAGAGGCGCACACATTTTCACAGTGTCTGTGGGGGATTCAAGGATGGAAATAGAACTTTAAAAGACATTTGTATGATGCATGGCCATTATTTCCTTGGACCGGTGTAGGTACACCGCTTCAATGTAAGAATGTTTAGAAGGGTCCAGTGTTTACTTAAGTCACTGTGGGGTGAAGCAAACGGTCATAATCTGTACTCATGTTCACTTCTCCCATTGGAGTGAATGGATTGAAGGCTGCCACTGGTCTCCTAAAAGGGCAGGGCAGTGGCAAAACCCAAATGACACAGATTCAGAAAATGTATTCAAAGTGGGCCGGTTTATTTTTATTTCGGTTTATTAACGGTCTTCAATGTCATCACTTCTTCATTATATCCTATTATACATTTGTGTGAAGTTCTGTCATAATTAGTGTATGAATTCTTGCGTTTTATGAGGTCACACTGACTTTGACCATTGAACCTTTGAACCAACAGATTCTGATCAGTTTATTCTTGAGTCCAAGTGGACATTTGTGCCAAAATTTAAGACAATTTACTCAAGGTGTTCCTGAGAATAGGACAAATGGGCGACCCTAAAACGTAATTCCTCCAGCTAGGGTTATTGCTGGTGTGGAGGCATAAAAACGGGTTTGTTGGTTACATATCCTCAAATTACTGCAGAAAACTGACAGTCACCCAGGTACGTTAATGGACTTAATATTAATATCTCCTTGTAAACTTACCTGTAACAGCAAATTCATGACCATTTAGCAGCCTGGCGACTTCTTCAAGCCCCGTCCAACCATCTCGCTCCAACACCTGCACATGACCACACCAGAATAAAGTTTCATCATGACTCACGATCTTCTACACAGAGACGAAGTCAGATCTTGTGGAATACATGAATCCTACTGGTATACTCACCTGCTCGATAAGTTTGCAGCTCAAAGGGACGTAGGCGCCGCTGAAGATGTAGGCCATGTCTCGTGGGACACGCAGGTCATACTCTGCATCTGACTTTGGCACCTTTGCGCAAAATACAATAACTGTTCAGTGTGGTAAAAATTAATCACCATTCTGGTATTCTGTGACTTGATGAAAATGACTTTTAGAGCTCAATAGTAAAGATGATTGATGATACCAGACTGAGCTTTCTGCTCAGGGCTCTGAAATTACTCTTCTTGGCTAGAGAAGAAAAGGCATCCGTCAGTTTTCCTGAAGATGAACAACAAAATAAAAAAAGAAAAGTGAGAAAATCTGTCCTTTAACATTTTTAAAATAACTGGACAGGCTTGTGCATATGGAGAGAGACAGCGCAGACTGTGATTATGAGGTTAAAAACACAAAATGAAGCCTGTTTTACCTGCAGTTTTGTCGTTAACTAGTTTGCCCACTTTGCTCTCCATAACGGTCAGCGTTTCTCCCTGCTGTTGCTCCACCAACAGCCCTAACTGTCTCAGGTTGGCAAATGTGAGCAGGTGGTCCACCCCATAGCTCTGATGAGGTCAAGCAGAGAAAATGTTCCACAATACCCATCTGTACTTACAACTGAAACTTTGAATTTGGAGGAAGAGTTCTCGAGGCTCACTACACACTAAAAATGGAGTTTTTCCTTATCATACTACATTCAGTCTTTGTGCACTTTTGAGTTACTGCCCCAAGAGAAAGAGTTCAAGTATCTCAGGGTCTTGTTTCCAAGTGAGTGTAGAATGGGGCGTGAGATGGGTCAACGATTTGGCATGGTGTTTGCAGTGATGTGGGCGCTGCACCCGACTGTTAAGGTGAAGACAGAGCTGAGCCAGAAGGCAAAGCTTCTGATTTACTGGTCCACAGCCGCCCCCGATGTGTCAGGAGGAGCTAGAGGGGTGGATCTGACTGAGAAGCTGAGGACACTATCTGCAGACAGCCTGTCAATCAATTATACCTAATTCTAACAAAAAACACAGAAAAGTCCAAGGCACTCTCTTTAAATCTATAAAATGCCTTTATTCACATGGCATTGTCACAGTGACATTAAAAACCAAACTCCGACGCATTTCGGCATATAGCCTTCGTCAGGGAGTCAAACAGAGTTATGAGGAAACACCTTATTCTTTTGTAGTGGTGTTCCACCAATGAAAATCTTCCACCTGGTCCCAGTGACACAGAGAGAGTGTGGAAATCAGCCAACCTCTGTAAAGACCCACCTTAAAATAAGATAAAACTGAAGAAAAAGGGCAAAATCATCAGTATTGACAATCATCAGAGAAGTCAAAGGAACATGCAGCGATATATAAAATAACAGTGGTTGTCCAAACAAACAAATATTGACAACTTAGAAAAAATAATGAATTCAGATAAACACTGTAAAATCTAGGTCTTCATTAAGGCGAAGGAAAGAAATCTATAAAACATTTATAGATTTCCTATCTCAGAAAGAGTTCACTATCAATCATTTCATAAACTGTAAAACTACTTTTGTCATCTATAGGTTGGAGTGTCCCAGTTGTAAAGTGTTCTACATTGGAAGAACAAAAAGACATCTTCAAGACAGGTTTGCAGAACACAAATATGCCATCCGCACTGGTAATGTAATAATAAGTAATACCCTATGGCAAAACATTATTTGGACTTCCATAACAGTAATCCATCCACTTTACAAGCCTTTGGTATTGACCACATTCCATCCTCCACACGTAAAGGTGACAGACTAAAAACATTGAACCAACGGGAAGCTTTTTGGATACACAAATTACAGGCTACCAGACATCCTGGCCTTAATGAAGACCTAGATTTTACAGTGTTTATCTGAATTCATTATTTTTTCTAAGTTGTCAATATTTGTTTGTTTGGACAACCACTGTTATTGTATAAATCGCTGCATGTTCCTTTAACTTCTCTGATGATTGTCAATACTGATGATTTTGCCCTTTTTCTTCAGTTTTATCTTATTTTAAGGTGGGTCTTTACAGAGGTTGGCTGATTTCCACACTCTCTCTGTGTCACTGGGACCAGGTGGAAGATTTTCATTGGTGGAACACCACTACAAAAGAATAAGGTGTTTCCTCATAACTCTGTTTGACTCCCTGACGAAGGCTATATGCCGAAATGCGTCGGAGTTTGGTTTTTAATGTCACTGTGACAATGCCATGTGAATAAAGGCATTTTATAGATTTAAAGAGAGTGCCTTGGACTTTTCTGTGTTTTTTTTATGCATTTTGTGTCCCTGTCCAAAGAGCACCTCTAACCAAGGATGAGTCCACGAAGCGATCCTGTTTTGAACATTGTTTGATACCTAATTCTAAGCCTGTAACCAATTGAGATATAGAAAAATTAAGCCCCTGTATAGTTGTCACTAATGCTGAAATTAGAGAACAAAACCTTTTTTTTTTGTATCAGGCTGTAAACATGTTTATTTCAGCTGTAAAGTTGGACATTTTAACACAGAGATCTATGGGGACTGATTGGCTTCTGCAGCCAGCCTCAAGTGGTCATTCAAAGAACTGCGTTTTTTAGCACTCCTGTATTGGCTTCATTTATCACCCCTGGCGCTTGGTTGACACCAGTGGCTCTTTAACTGGGGTTAACATTAAAATGAGGAATTTTTTGCAAAACTTACTCAAACAGGAGCAAATGGCCTAGCGCATTACTGACTACTAATTTCAACTGAGGTTTAATTCATGTTTCATGCTTCAGTGAGTATTTACTTGTTACCTAAAATCTATTAACAGATTTCTGCATATGAATGAAGAATCTGAAGGCAACTGGACAAGATTTTGGTACTGGAAGCATACTGGTTTCCCTTTGTAGTCCAAGTCAAATCACGTTTGAGTAGGCTTTGGCTGCATGCAGGTAAACAGTCAGTGTGGAGAGTAAAAGAGGCGGAACGCATTGGCTGAGCTGAAATCTTTTATCTCAAGGGCTATCATCTGCTGAAGTACTAACTTTTAATCAGCATTTTTCTATTTTATCTACGTTCAGATATCTGTTAATAGAGATTAGCTGAAATCACATCTGGACCTACAACAAAAAGTATCTATGTTCGTGTTTCTAGTTGCTAATCAGATTGTAAACAATGACCAGCGCACAATTGGCCCGGATATCTGTTATCTGGATATCCCCTGGGAACACAGGAATCCCCGAAATGGTGAGTAAAAGTAATGAACCATTCTCAGACACGTTAAATCTCACCTGTAGATATTGTGCTTTTAATGAGCGGTAGTCTTTTGGCAGAAGTCCTGTGAGAAAACACCATCAAACAGTTACTAATACAGCATAAAAATAATTTCAGCCTGTCTTACATATAAAATTACACAGAACAGAAAATTCAGTGAACCACTTCTGTATTTGCTGCCATTTTTCATAGGTTTAAATTGAAGATCTAAGATTTTCTTATGGACTTAAGAGATACATCTCTCTCAAATTTTGGTCACAAATATTTGGTAAAATCCATGTTAGTGAGCACTCCTCCTTACCACACCTCACAGGTGTATCATATCAAGATGCTGATTAAACAGCATCATAACTACACAGGTTTGCCTTGGGGTGGTCACAATAGATGGACATTCTAAAATGTGCAGGTTTATCAAACAACACAAAGCAACAGATGGAGTGTGCCATTGGCAGGCGGACTGCAGGAATGTCCACCAAAGCTGTTGCCCATGAACTGAATGCTCACTTCACGACGATAAGACATCCCCTGTGAATTTGGCAGTACATTCAACTGCCCATGTGTAACCACACCAGCCCAGGACCTCCATAAGCATCTCAGGGAAGCTCAACTGCATGTTCGTCGTCCTCACCAGGGTCTTGACCAAGAGAGGGCAACTGCTGACCATTGATGGCATCTGGCACTATGGAAAAGTGTTCTCTACACAGGTGAATTCTGGTTTACAACTGTACTGGGCAGATGGCAGATGGTGTGTACAGCATTGTGTAGGCATGCGGTTTGCTACGGCCAACAGAGAGTGTTCCATGGTAGCGGTGGGGTTATGGTATGGGCTGACATACGGACAACAAACACAGGTGCATTTCACTGATGGTAGTTTGTATGCACAGAGATACCATACATCCGCTGCTCATGTTCCAGCATGATAATGCATAGCTACATGTTGCAAAGATCTGTACACAATTCTTAGAAGCTGAAAACATGTTACATGGCCTGCATACTCACCAAACATGTTTTGTATCGGTGTGTATGACAATGTGTTCCGCTTTCTGCCAATATCCAACAACTTCACACAGCCATTGAAGAGGAGTGGGCCAACAATCCACAGGCCACAATCAACAATGTGATCAACTCTATGTGAAGGAGATGTGTCGCACTGTGTGAGACAAATTATGTCACACCAGATACTGACTGTGACCAACAAATGCATTTCTGTAACGCTAGTCTTATAAAATCCTAATAAATATCTTTTCAAACTGCACATTTTAGAGTGTCCTTTTATTGTGACCATCCCAAGGCACACCTGTGTAGTAATGATGCTGTTTAATCTGCATCTTGATATGCCACACCTGTCAGGTGGATGGATTATCTTAGAAAAGGAGAAGTGCTCACTAACATGTATTTCATCCAATTGGCAACCAACAATTAGAGAGAGACGTGTATCTATTGATTGCAGAAAAAGGTCTTAGATCTTTAACTTTAACCTGAAAAAAATGGGAGTAAAAACAAGTCTTGCATTTAAAATTTCTATTCAGTTTGAATAAGTAAGGAAAACTGACCATTTTCCGTGATAGACAGAAGACAAAGCAGCCTCAGACTTTCTACCATGGAGACCTTGAGAAATTTAAAAGATTAAATATTTTTCAAGCACAATATTATTTGTATTTTACCTGTCACTGTATCAGATTGTGACTCTATGTTTAAACACACCTGTCTGTTGATATGCTCCTCTATGAAGGAGATGCTCTCACGGATTTCAAATCCTTCAAGTAAAGCTGGAACAGAAAACAAGTCTCCATCAAGATTTGTATCAATAGCAACACCTACAAAAATACGCAAAAGCAACATCAATTATCACATTTAACTATAAACCTGAATCTAATTAAAGGAAAGTGTAGATTATTCTTACAGTGTTCTGTCTTCAACAGCTCCTGAAAATCCTGCTTCGTTTTCTTCTTCATTATCGATTCACTGGCACCAATGTCTAAAAGAGAATGTGCTTTTCAGCATATTCTACCTGAGACATGTGACAATCAATGTGATATACAGTATACTGCAGCAACGCTCACGTAGGCTAAGTAGGCGATGTTCCTGTTTTAACCCTTTTAGTTCTTCTGCAACAAACGTCTTCATCTGCTTTATGTCCATCCCCTGACGCTTCTGTAGAATTAATAAAGGAGAAAAACTGTTAGCTCTGTCAGCCAGCTTAGTTATAGTGACTGATGAGGGTAAGACACATTTACTCACATCATACGCAGTCTGGAGATTCCTGGCTTTCTGACTGAGGAACCCAAAGACGTTGGAGAAATGCTCGTTTCTAATTTCACTGAAGACCTACAAGACATGAGAGTTCAAACAGATGTTTATCTTAAAGGCCGACTCCGTCTGTGTTCCTCTCAAAGATTTTGAAGTGGGGATGTATGAGATAGGTATATTCTCACTGCTTTACCTTTCCATGAGGGAAATGAAGCTGTTATCTCTGTCATTTTAAACATCTGTCATTTTATCTTGCAGAACACGGGAGCTGCTAGTCTATACATATATGTGTGTATATATCTATATATATCTATATCTATCTATATCTCTATCTGTATATCTATCTATCTATCTATCTATATATATATATATATATATATATATATATATATATATATATACAGTACAGGCCAAAAGTTTGGACACACCTTCTCATTCAATGCGTTTTCTTTATCTTCATGACTATTTACATTGTAGATTCTCACTGAAGGCATCAAAACTATGAATGAACACATGTGGAGTTATGTACTTAACAAAAAAAGGTGAAATAACTGAAAACATGTTTTATATTCTAGTTTCTTCAAAATAGCCACCCTTTGCTCTGATTACTGCTTTGCACACTCTTGGCATTCTCTCCATGAGCTTCAAGAGGTAGTCACCTGAAATGGTTTTCCAACAGTCTTGAAGGAGTTCCCAGAGGTGTTTAGCACTTGTTGGCCCCTTTGCCTTCACTCTGCGGTCCAGCTCACCCCAAACCATCTCGATTGGGTTCAGGTCCGGTGACTGTGGAGGCCAGGTCATCTGCCGCAGCACTCCATCACTCTCCTTCTTGGTCAAATAGCCCTTACACAGCCTGGAGGTGTGTTTGGGGTCATTGTCCTGTTGAAAAATAAATGATCGTCCAACTAAACGCAAACCGGATGGGATGGCATGTCGCTGCAGGATGCTGTGGTAGCCATGCTGGTTCAGTGTGCCTTCAATTTTGAATAAATCCCCAACAGTGTCACCAGCAAAACACCCCCACACCATCACACCTCCTCCTCCATGCTTCACAGTGGGAACCAGGCATGTGGAATCCATCCGTTCACCTTTTCTGCGTCTCACAAAGACACGGCGGTTGGAACCAAAGATCTCAAATTTGGACTCATCAGACCAAAGCACAGATTTCCACTGGTCTAATGTCCATTCCTTGTGTTTCTTGGCCCAAACAAATCTCTTCTGCTTGTTGCCTCTCCTTAGCAGTGGTTTCCTAGCAGCTATTTGACCATGAAGGCCTGATTCGCGCAGTCTCCTCTTAACAGTTGTTCTAGAGATGGGTCTGCTGCTAGAACTCTGTGTGGCATTCATCTGGTCTCTGATCTGAGCTGCTGTTAACTTGCGATTTCTGAGGCTGGTGACTCGGATGAACTTATCCTCAGAAGCAGAGGTGACTCTTGGTCTTCCTTTCCTGGGTCGGTCCTCATGTGTGCCAGTTTCGTTGTAGCGCTTGATGGTTTTTGCGACTCCACTTGGGGACACATTTAAAGTTTTTGCAATTTTCCGGACTGACTGACCTTCATTTCTTAAAGTAATGATGGCCACTCGTTTTTCTTTAGTTAGCTGATTGGTTCTTGCCATAATATGAATTTTAACAGTTGTCCATGCATCAAAACTATGAATGAACACATGTGGAGTTATGTACTTAACAAAAAAAGGTGAAATAACTGAAAACATGTTTTATATTCTAGTTTCTTCAAAATAGCCACCCTTTGCTCTGATTACTGCTTTGCACACTCTTGGCACTCTCTCGATGAGCTTCAAGAGGTAGTCACCTGAAATGGTTTCCACTTCACAGGTGTGCCTTATCAGTTAAAATTCATATTATGGCAAGAACCAATCAGCTAACTAAAGAAAAACGAGTGGCCATCATTACTTTAAGAAATGAAGGTCAGTCAGTCCGGAAAATTGCAAAAACTTTAAATGTGTCCCCAAGTGGAGTCGCAAAAACCATCAAGCGCTACAACGAAACTGGCACACATGAGGACCGACCCAGGAAAGGAAGACCAAGAGTCACCTCTGCTTCTGAGGATAAGTTCATCCGAGTCACCAGCCTCAGAAATCGCAAGTTAACAGCAGCTCAGATCAGAGACCAGATGAATGCCACACAGAGTTCTAGCAGCAGACCCATCTCTAGAACAACTGTTCAGAGGAGACTGCGTGAATCAGGCCTTCATGGTCAAATAGCTGCTAGGAAACCACTGCTAAGGAGAGGCAACAAGCAGAAGAGATTTGTTTGGGCCAAGAAACACAAGGAATGGACATTAGACCAGTGGAAATCTGTGCTTTGGTCTGATGAGTCCAAATTTGAGATCTTTGGTTCCAACCGCCGTGTCTTTGTGAGACGAGAAAGGTGAACGGATGGATTCCACATGCCTGGTTCCCACTGTGAAGCATGGAGGAGGAGGTGTGATGGTGTGGGTGTTTGCTGCTGACACTGTTGGGGATTTATTCAAAATTGAAGGCACACTGAACCAGCATGGCTACCACAGCATCCTGCAGCGACATGCCATCCCATCCGGTTTGCGTTTAGTTGGACGATCATTTATTTTTCAACAGGACAATGACCCCAAACACACCTCCAGGCTGTGTAAGGGCTATTTGACCAAGAAGGAGAGTGATGGAGTGCTGCGGCAGATGACCTGGCCTCCACAGTCACCGGACCTGAACCCAATCGAGATGGTTTGGGGTGAGCTGGACCGCAGAGTGAAGGCAAAGGGGCCAACAAGTGCTAAACACCTCTGGGAACTCCTTCAAGACTGTTGGAAAACCATTTCAGGTGACTACCTCTTGAAGCTCATGGAGAGAATGCCAAGAGTGTGCAAAGCAGTAATCAGAGCAAAGGGTGGCTATTTTGAAGAAACTAGAATATAAAACATGTTTTCAGTTATTTCACCTTTTTTTGTTAAGTACATAACTCCACATGTGTTCATTCATAGTTTTGATGCCTTCAGTGAGAATCTACAATGTAAATAGCCATGAAAATAAAGAAAACGCATTGAATGAGAAGGTGTGTCCAAACTTTTGGCCTGTACTGTATACATTTTGATGAGTGGCGGCTGCTGGTCTTTCAAGGAGGGGAAGCTCATTTTCGGCCTACATCATAAAATATGTGTCCGTTTATTTATAGGTAAATTCTACCCTCTGGGGCTGCTGCGCGAGTCTAGTGTGACCGCCTGTGAGTGCTTTTGGACAGTGGAGCGGCGGTGAATACGGCCCTGTCATGCATTAGGCTGCAGTTGTCTGGGTGCGCAAAGGTGAAGTGGCTGGTCCTGTCATACAAAGTTTGATGGAGTGTCAGCTGGACAATATAGAGATATTTGCATCTTGAAAGCCGGACTACAAGTGTGGATAGACAGGGACACACACAAGCCTAGGACGTGGTAAGATACGATATTCCTCACTATATGAAGTGACTGATAACAAGATCTGTATAATGGTCTGTAAAGAAATTCGTCACGTTTTTATTTTCATTCATTCATTCATCTTCTAACCACTTCATCCTCTTGAGGGTCGCGGGGGGGCTGGAGCCTATCCCAGCTACATCGGGCGATGTTTTTATTTTGTAGACAATTAATCTGTATTTATAGCATGATAGGATGACAGCACAATGATGTGTGGTATCATTGGAAAGCTCTGCTCCTGTGCTTTCATGTGATATGCATGGTATTTCTGTGCGATGCTGCATTCGCGAGTAATCCATCCAACAATAACGTGTGTGCAGAGCTGTATGAAAGCTCTGTTATACATAATTTTAGTGTAACTTTATCATTTTTTTTCGCTGTGAAAACATTGGACATTGATATGCGTGGCTTCTCGCTATGACGCACGGTCGCGGAGAAAATCCACAGAGAACAGGTGTGAATTTGGACGGACTATGCATCGTTCGGGCCCATAGGGTTAAAGAGCCTGCAACCGTAACAAGTGTGTGGCACAAACTCAGTGCTTTGGTTATAAATAATGTCGGGCTCGGTTCGGGTTCGAACAGAAATATGCGGCTGTGCCGCACTCTAACACACACACACACACACACACACACACACACACACACACACAAACACATGGAAAACCGGACATTATCAGTTTATAAAAAAAAAAACCCGGACACCCCGGACAGGACGTGAAAAGTGGACATGTCCGGGCAAAAGAGGACGTTTGGTCAGCCTAACGCCGTTATGTAACACAAAGAGAAATGTTAACGGCTCGTTTCTCCTCTGACACGCCACATACCTGTGTTCCGCCACTGTTCGGTTGTCCAGGTACTGGGCAGTCATGACACCAACTAAAGAGGAAATTACTGGACCTGGAGACGGTAAGCCGTTATCTTGCATTTGTCAGCTGCTCTCATGTTCCCTCCTTTTGTGAAGGTCTTGTTGCCGTCCTGTGCATACCAGGCGCCATATGCCCCGCGGCGTATTCCCCCGACATTTGTTCGGAATATTTCAAAATGTTTAGCTTTAAATGAACACTGAAGTTGCGTCTTGTCGCCATCTTATCTGTTTACAATCAGCTGAGAGTGCGCAACTGCGCATGTGCGGTCTCTTGTTTTTATGACGGTAGCGTCAGGAGCAGCCAAAGATCACCTGGTGGCAAGATAGTTATCTACCAGTGTTCATAAACAAAAGAATATTGGTCATGGCCAAGATAAAGATAGATAATTATGTACAGTTAATGCATTCAAGGTCTTCTGACTCTTTAAAAGTTGACATGGTGTCTCTAGCTCAAAGTATGAGGGACAAGAAGAGGTTGAAAGTCGATGAGTTTTGAAGAGGATTTGAAGATTTTCCAATTTACTTCCGTTCACGCTAATTAGACTGCCACCAGAGCGCCACCTATTGGCCGATTTGCACCAAATTTTGCACAAACCCTTATCGGGCCATGGAACACAATTAGCGCAAGTGTTGTGGTAATCCGACTGTATTTGGTCAAGATATGAAAGACTGTTTTGAAAACAAAATTCTTTTAATAACTTTTTGTCAGGAGGGTCCACAGATGCTTCATGCAAAGTTTGGTGCAAATCAGTGAAATCGCCTAGAAGGAGTTCGAAATAGTAGGTTTTTCATTGTGTGCCAAATATTAAATTAGACCGCCACCACAGCGCCACCTAGTGGCAGATCGGTAACTCCTTTGTCCGATATCCTCAGGAGGGCATTGACAATAATAGTTTCGTGTTAATCCGAGCAACTGATGTTGAGATATAAAATACTTTAATTTAAAGAGCGCCACCTGATGGTAATCGCCTGACATTTTGCACAGAGACTCAGGGACTCATGGGGAAGTAGTAAACTGAGTTTCATGTCATTCAGACACACCAATTTGGAGATATGCAACACTTCCTGTTTTATACCAAATCTGCAGGAAGCTGCTATTTAATAACTTCAATATTCTTTGGAATATCAAAATTCTTTTAATAACTTTTTGTCAGGAGAGTCCACAGATGCTGTGTGCAAAGTTTCGTGCAAATCGGTGAAATTGTCTAGGAGGAGTTTGAAAAAGTAGGTTTTTCATTTGTCGCAATTTAGCGAATGGAAAGTTACCGCGAAAGTGGGCTTGGCTTACACCACACAATTCAGCTGAATTCAGAGAACACGTAAATAGAAGGTTTAACAATGTGCGACATATTATGCGGGAGTTATTAGCCAAAAACACTTTTGCATTGAAAATAGCACCACCTGCTGGTCATTTTTGGTGTACGAGTTACAGGGGCCAGTCTATACCACCCCTATCAATTTTTATTTCCATGAGTGTTATGGTGTTGGCACAGTGCCAAATATTAAATTAGACGGCCACCAGAGTGCCACCTAGTGGCGGATCGGTAAGTCCTTCGTCAGATATCCTCAGGAGGGCACTGACAATAATTATACCACGTTTCGTGTTAATCTGCCTGACCGATGTTGAGATATAAAATACTTCAATGTAAAGAGCGCCACCTTGTGGTCATCACCTGAAATTTTGCACTAAGCCTCAGTGCCTCATCAGGAAATAGTAAACTGAGTTTCATGTCATTTGGACACACCAATGTGGAGATATGCAACACTTCCTGTTTTGTACTAAATCTGCAGAAAGTTGCTATGTAATAACTTAAGTATTCTTTGGAATATCAAAATTCTTTTAATAACTTTTTGTCAGGAGACTCCACAGATGCTGTGTGCAAAGTTTCGTGCAAATCAGTGAAATTGCCAAGGAGGAGTTCGAAAAAGTAGGTTTGTGACATTTTGCGAATTTGCGAGGAAAAAAAGGTTGGCGGAAATGGACGTGGCCTATATCACAAGATTCAGCACAACTGACTGAACGCGAGGATATAAGGTTTTTGAATGTGCCACAAAGTATATGGGAGTTATGACCCAAAACGCACTTTCCTTGATTATAGCGCCACCTAGTGGTGACTATGTGCAACCACCCAAAAATATCAAATGTTGGATCCGGCCAGACGAATGTGGAAAGTTAGAAGCATTTTGAAATTTGGGAAAGGGGCGAAATTGGGACACGAAATGTCGGAATAATAATAATAATGATAAACAGCGCGATTACAATAGGGTCCTACGGACGACTTCGTTGTCACTCGGGCCCTAATAAAAAATCCTTGCATTTCAATAGGGTCCTCGCACCACTAGGTGCTCGGGCCCTAATAATAAAAAATCCTTGCATTTCAATAGGGTCCTCGCACCGCTAGGTGCTCGGGCCCTAATAATAATAAACAGCGCGATTACAATAGGGTCCTCACGGACAACTTCATCATCGCTCGGGCCCTAATTATTTTTGGTCGAAATGCTCTGAACAGTTCAAAATTAGGTGCGGGAACCGGAAAGGAACTTGTTTCTGTTGCAGACCTGCCAACCTTGAAGAAAGGTTATGAGTACCACCTTACCCGACACTCGCACTAATGTCAGCACCAACCTACCTTATCCTGAGAGTTCAGCATGACCTTTATACTTTTGTCAGAAGACGAAACATCAGGTCCAAACTCCACACATCCTGCAGGACAGATGCTGTGATGAGACAGCAACATGTTGACAGTACACAAGCAAATCTGCACCAGTGCCACTACACAACTGGAATGTTTTACTCTACAAGAAAACAACACAGCCAGAGCTGTGAGTATTAACTCACTGGTTTTATTTTTAAATTCCACAAAAAAACAGCTCTAAAACAATGTCTTCAAGTGTCTTACTCTGTCTGACAAAAATCCAAAAAATATACTGACTTTGTAATAGTGCATCATGGACAAAATGCAAGCCAAAAACAACATCTGACAATCTATAAAATAAGCATTTAAAAAAATACAGTAGCAATGCCAAAATATAATTTTGTCATATGATATTCATGATTTCATATTTTGTGATTTGATTGACTGCAGCCTGGTTAATGGCCTGTATTTATGGCATGCAATCAAATGATTATTTTATACCTGTAACGTAGCAAAATGTGTGCCTGTGTTCAATGGTGCTGCTCGTGATTGGTGGGATGAGTATGGGAAGGGAGAAACTTGATACCACAGAGATCTCACAGCACATTCTCCAGCAGCAAATGATGTCACCAGCACAAGATGGCAGTGGCTGTTTCCAGGATATTTTGGCTTCAATTTTATACACAGAGTAAGTGGAGACCCTAACCCTCTTTATATACCGTCTATGGTCATTACAAGAGAAAAACTCACCTAGGACAGCCCAGACTGCGTTTTGTGACCACCCTCACACCACATGATTGAGATTGTGGGAGTGTGCCACAACTAACAAAACTCTCAGGATCTATCCCAACATTAGAAATCCATCTGTGACAGTGAACTCACTTGAGAAGTGGTTTAGTGTAAGACCGGCATAATGTGGACAAAGTCTCAGCAGACAGACATTCCATAGTTTGCTTTGATACCCACCACATTTGATTCTAAAAATATCATCCACGAGTCCCTCATAGACAACTTGTGAGCACAGAGGAGTGACAAAGTCCACATCTGCAAACACAATGACAATGTTAGGGAGGACAGACAGAACAGCTCAGCATGTCATCCACTGATAAATTACAGATATGTGTCTTCTCACCTCTGTCAATAAGAAAAACCTTTCCTATTTCAGCTATACGAGCTTTTTGTTCTCCCTCTTCCACCTGCTCCCTCCACGACTCATATGCCATCTGGTACCAGACAGTTCACAGCAGACACATTGTCTCACATAAACCTCAAACACATCACAGTGGATCTGAGAGTTCAACTAGATTAAATGAGATTTTTGGTCTCCCATCATACTGCACCTTGGAACATCGTCCAATCCCGTAGAGCTTTGAGAAAGGGCCGTAAAGGGAGTGAAGGAGGTGCAGAGCGCTGCCGGCTGTCCTTACCCAGCGCTGGTCCCCAGCCTGAGGGATCAAATACAACCCAATGAATCTGTGCTGGTACTTTATTACTACAGTATGTGCTACAGTTATGTTTTATTTATTAATACAAAGGTTCAAATTGCTTCCAATGCTGAAACAATTAATCAGTTGTTGTTGTTTATTTACAATTTTCTAATGCTTATCTTACTATATAATGACGAAAATTCTTGTCTGTGGGAGTGTCTGTGTTTCTGTTTCATGTTTTTCTCCTCACTGACTTGGTCAATCCATGTGAAATTTGGCAAAGTGGTAGAGGGTCATGGGAGGATGCGAATGTAGCAATATTACATCAATTGGCCAAAGGGGGGCGCTATTGCAACTGACTGAAATTGCAAACTTCGAATGGGCATATCTCATGCCCCATATGTCGTGGAGACATGAAACTCTGCACAGAGATGCCTCTCCTCAAGAAACCATAACTTTTGGTTATGTAGATTTTCCGCCAGTTTGAATCTTTTGAAAAACACTTCAAATCGATCTCTTCCTAGGAAGTTTGACCGATCTGCATAAAACATGGTGAACATAATCTAGGGACCAATATCTAAAGATCCCTCTTGGCAAAAGTTGGAACTCTTACTAAAACTGAGCTTCTATAAGGCAATAAATATTGCGGAGGGCGTGGCTCATCGCATAAAGGTGTATAACATCTCAAAGGTTTCACCGATCACCACGCAACTTTGTAGGCATATGACCACACATAATCTGAGGGGACCCCTCCATTATTGACCCAATTAAACAAAATGGGGGCGCTAGAGAGCTAATTTCTTATCTAGGCCTAACTGCCAAATTGATTTTTACTACAAGACTCCTCAAGGTGACTGGAGAAATTTAACTCTAATTGGCAACTGGGTGGCGCTATAACAACAGAAAATGGCTAAAATGCGACCGATTGCCATGGCTCCCCCTGTGGCCGAATGTTGGGTTTGTTTTCTAATTTTTGGTATGACTAAGTCATGGTATGGTATGCTGCTGCAACAAGGGCTAGCCGCACCTTTCCCATGAGAACTACCAGTGCGCCCCACTTTTAAGTCAATACAACATATAAACACTTTAACTATCTGCCTTTCAACGTGCTACCTCAACTACTAATGTAGTTTTAGCCCACTATCTATCCCACTATTGGCAATGGTACTACTGTACTTTCAATAAAGCAATCATACTATCAAATTCACAAACACTCTGTCTGAATACACTGCTGTTCTTAATGGGTTCAGCTGACTATTTAATCTGCAATTTCCTATGATCTGTATCCCAAACACGCACCATGTTAAAGTGTTTGTGGGCAACTGTGTACTCAATGGGTATGGACTAGTACACTATTCATCAAGACCACATGACGTCACAGTGTTTTCATGCTGCCATATTTGTGTCCGCTCACAGCAGTCAGGTCACAGGTCACAGCGTTGTCACGTTACCAAAACAAGTAGAGTAGGAGGAAAATCAGCGAGAGACCGAAAATTTATGTTACTTGAAGGATGCCAGGAATATGTTGCGCTGTTCCGCAGCTAATGTTAACTAAAGGTTGTGCAGTCAACACTTCGTATCCGGTAAGTCCTCAACTCTATCTAATATTTATTTTAGTCTTTGAAAACCCCTTACAAAACACGCGAAACATGATTAACCTAAGATGCCATATGATTAACGCCGACAGCCCGACACTACGTTGCCTAACCTGATGTTAGCTACCTCAATGGAGATTCACATTGTCTTATGCTAACGTTAGCTAACTTTATCTGATTACGGTACACTCAAAAGTTTGTGGTTTGAGCTGATGTCAGTCACTAATTAACTATTTTTCATACCTACACTTGTTGTGGTGTGGGTCCTTAAATATAATACACACTCACCGGCCACTTCATTAGGTAACACTTGTGCAGTCTAATGCAATCCAATCCAAGGGTTATGCCATAAATGCTATTTTTACAAAGCTTATACATTTTGGGTTTTTGTTGACATTGTCAAAAAGGTGATAATTATACATTATGTTTATTATAGAGGTCATAGTGGATGGTGCTGGTGTACTGGAGTGCATTGTGCAGTGTTCTCACAATTTTGCCCAACCCATTAACATATATTGAGGGGGACAAAATATTAGGAACACTTTAATATATTACACTCCAGTACGCCAGCACCACCCAGTACAACCTTAATAATAAACATAAAGTTTAATTATCACCTTTCTGACAATGTCAACAAAAACTGAAAATGTAAAAAGCTTCATAAAGTAGAATGTATGACAGAGCTGTTGGATTAGATGGCACGGGTGGACCTAATGAAGTGGCCGGTGGACGGACAGACGGTCACACACACAGCGTGTTGCAGAGGTTAGCGGACAAAATACTGTTGAGGGTACTAAATATGGGTCGCAACCAATTATGGAAATTTTTAATAAATATCGTCTCTCCGTCTCATTTAAGTGTGAGGTGTGTACTGCGATAGCAAAACTGAGGGGTACGGTCAAATCGGACACAAATATGGCGGCGGTCTCGTCGACGTGACGTCACTGGTACCCATGAATACATTGCTGTACCTAATTGTTCCAAGCTGCATCAAAACATTGATGTTCAAATTCTAAATTAACATTCAAATGCTTCACAGCTTTTATTTTTTTCATGGTTTGAACCCAGTATTTCTGCACAGTTGCAGATGAAGGTTAAGGTACACTCACATTAACAGTATTGTGTGGGGTGTCGGTGGCTTAGTGGATACAGCAGGTGCCCCATGTACAAGGCTGTTGCCGCAGCAAGTACACACAGCGAGTTCGAGTCCAGCCTGTGTGTACTTGCTGCTGCAACAAGTCTGCTCTCTGTGCCCTGCTGTCACATATCATTAACACTTCTCTTCTGTCTGGCTGTGTTCCCTCTATGTTAAAACTTGCTGCTATCACCCCCATTCTCAAGAAATCTGGCTGAGATCATGATGACCTCAATAACTACAGACCCATCTCCAATTGTCCATTTTTAACCAAACTCCTTGAGCGGATTGTAGCCAGTCAGATCCAGGCCCACATGTCCACCAATGACCATTGGGAAGAGTTTCAATCTGGATTTAGGTCTAGACACAGTACTGAAACAGCTCTCACAAAAGTCACAAATGATCTGCTCCTAGCTGCTGACTCTGGCCATCTCAACATACTGATTCTGTTAGACCTCACTGCTGCTTTTGACACTGTCTGCCATAATCTCCTGCTTCACCGACTAGAAACACTTCTTGGTATCACTGGGTCATATCTCACTAACAGAGAACAGTTTGTATCCATAGACAAATTTAGATCCCCCACATCCCCACTAACCCACGGTGTCCCCCAAGGTTCAGTTCTCGGGCCTCTGCTATTCATCATCTATATTCTTCCTCTTGGTCACATGTGCCATCATCATTGCCTCCCCATCTACACTCCATAAGGTCTCCCACCTCTACTTTAACATCCCTGGGTTCATCACTTCCTCTGTCACTGAAGTCAGAAATCTTGGTGTCATGTTCGACTCCACCCTCTCCTTCGACAGACACATCAAGAACATCACCAAAACTGCTTTCTTTCACCTGAAAAACATTTCTCATCTCCGTCCCTCTCTCTCTCCCAATCTGTTGCAGAAACTCTCATCCATTAATTTGTTACATCCCGGTTAGATTATTGCAATTCACTTTTCATTGGTCTACCCACCCACAGGTTAAACATACTTCAGTATGTTCAGAATTCAGCTGCCAGACTTCTTTGCCACACACGGCCTTGGGATCACATTTCAACTACTCTTCAACAACTGCATTGCTCCCAATAAAATATCGCATCCATTTCAAACTACTCCTTCTGGTTTTCAAATCTGTCCACGGCTTGGCCCCTCCTTATCAGTCCGGTCTTCTTCCACACACTTCTTCCCGCTCACTCCATTCCTCAGATACACATCTTCTCGCCCCTCCAGACTCCGCACTATGGGTGGCAGGGCATTCAGTGTTGCTGGCCCCCATCTCTGGAATGCTCTGCTCCTTGTCCTGCGCCAGTGCACTTCCCTGGTTTCTTTTAAATGTCAACTGAAAACGCACCTTTTTAAATTAGCCTTCCCTGTTTTGTAATTTTATTGTTAACTCAGTGTTTTATACTTTTATTTTGTGCTGTTATGTTGTTATCTTGATTGAACACTGTTGATGTTTTATTGTCTTTGATTGTAAAGTGTCCTTGGGTGTCAAGAAAGGCGCTTTTAAACAAAATTTATTATTATTATTATTATTATTATTATTAAATAAAGTAGGCCCAAGTCCTAACCTCTTATTAAAGGAGCATTACTCCTTTCCTTTCTTAACCTTTCCTGTCTCCATATATTGCCTACCTCTTTTCTGTAATGACCATTATTTTTTCTTCTATATTTATAATTATTACTTACTCTTTTCCATACTGATTTGTAATTCAAATTTCAAAACAGTGAAAAGAAAATTGAACTCACAATTTCCTGGAGCCCAAGTTGATATATTTAAATTGCACAAACAGTTCAAAAGTCAAAATATTCAAATATTCAACTATTCACACTATAAAAGATGAAATACTTAAAAGATTAATCACTTATTAAAATGATCAGTTAACTAACTAATCAAGCAATCATTTCTGTGCACATAACTTACCAGGAAGTTGTCTCGAAAGAACTCTGGCAGCTCCATACTGATGATGTCATCGTCAAGTGGAAGGAGATAGAAAGACCACTCATCAGTAGTCACATCTGTGGGAGGACAAAAACCAGTTTCACACTTCCTCGCACCAACACTGATCTATGCTGCTAAAACAGGAAGTTAGGATGAAGGGATGCTTACCACCAAAGATCCCCTGCTCCTCCATCATCACCTCGCATGCATAGAACTAGAGGAAACAGAAGGGTCAACAGGTTAATATCAACAGCTCCAAACCAAACCAAACCAAAATAAATCAAAGCAAAGCTTATGCACAACAGCAGAGCAGGAAATACCTTCTGAGGGGCAAAGATGATTTTGTATCTTCTAAATTTTCCTGCTGCCTTGTCTGCATTGGCCACATCTGGAACAAGGAATATGGAATGAAATACACCTTAAATTATTTATTATCATTGTATAGTGTTCGAGGAATGCAGGAACAATGTTCTAACTGAGGGTGCTTTCACACTAGGCTTGGGCAGTATCACAGTATTATAGTATACCAGGGTATGAAGTAATCCTGACGGTATAATACACACACACTGCACTAGGGATGGGTATCGTTAAGATTTTAACGGTACTACTACTCTTATCGGTACTGCTTATCGATCCGGTATTTTAAAGGTACTCTTATTGATACTTTTTGAGGAAGAAAAAAACAAATCAAGAACATAAATTGCTTTATTTTCTCAATTCTCATTATGCAACAAAATAGTTTTTTAACAAAACATTTTACTTTTTACAACTTGAAATGTAAAATACATAAAATAATAGTGTTGTCACAGTACCAAAATTGGGACCCACGGTACGATACCAGTGATACCAGTCTGAGTAGTATCACAATACCACAGCAAAAATTAGGCAGATGTGCCTTTTGTCATGTATTAAAAGATACATCACTTTTCTATAATACATCAATGATATTTCAGTGGAATAAATTACTTATTGACTTATTCATACTTCAAAAACAGCATCAATAAGTGATTAACATAGGAGGGATCAAAATAAAATAAATAAATAAAATAAAAATCAACCAGCCACCCTGCTGCCCTGACAAGTAAAGAACAGTCCCTAAAGTGCGCTCAGGTTTGTAGACCGTTACCTGCTACAAAGAGAGAAATGTGAACAGCTCGTTTCTCCTCTGACACGTCACATACCTGTGTGCCGCCACAGCTCGGCTGTTCAGGTATTTCTGGGCAGTCATGATATCAACAAAGAGGAAAATATTGGACCTGGAGCCAGGCTTCTCCGTCGCCGGTAAGCCATTATCTTGCTCCGCGGAACACTATGGCCGCTGTATTTGACAGGAATACGTATTCCTGTCTGTGTCTGGGACCCCTGTTCAACCCACAACCGACAGGATTCTGCTGCTGGTTGAAATCTGTACTCGCACAGCGTGCTCCTGAATGATTTCTTTTACTTGCACAACACTATTTTTAGTCGCAAATGCAGTAAAATGCTCGCACCGTACAGCTCTGTGGAAAACAAATCACTGTAGCATATATAAACAAATCTAGCCTACAAGTAAAAATATTAGGTATTCTAGGTATGTTAGGTATTCTAGGTATTTTATATGGTGATGTAACATTAATCACTATGGCTAGACAAGAGGGGGGGAAATCCCACGCACCCAGCCCAGGCTATAATTATGGTTATATTCATGTATTTAGAAGTATCTGAAAAATACACAAATAAAATCTCAAATCTGAAATCCTATTTAGGAAATAGGGTCGCAAAATAGCTAATGGTTATTAACTCCACGTGTTGGCTGCTAGCATAATGTTACAAACCTGGACTGGACGTAGATGAACTAGCTGTGCTAGGGCAGTCAAACACTGTACATCTTTCTGTCTGAATATGATGCACTTTCGCAAGGTGTTTTGACAAATTACTAGTGTTGCCGCCCTTACACGCAAAACATTTGTCACACTTGTGACAACGCGTTGTGTCTGCATCAACTCTTGCCATGTAAAGCCACACTTTTGACCGTTTGGCTCTCTTCACCATCGTTATCTATCTAAAAGTAGGCTACGAGCTTGAGTTGGTGTATGTGCTGTCTTGTGTGTGTGTGTGTGTGTGTCACTGGAACAACAGCCACGCCCCCCTGCTCTCCACTCACACACAGCAGGCAGCCAGGGTGAGCTTCAGGGAGAATAGCGAAAATTATGATACAATGACAGAAAATTGACGGAGTTGGTGAGATAAATGTGCAAGATAAGGTTTACCTTGTTAAAAAAAAAAATGCGACTGCTCCAGTACCAATAGCAGAACCGTTAAGGTCAGAGCTTATCAATACTGCAGTCTTGAAGAATGTAGCCCCGGGGCTCGTTCAATACTGGGGTTCAGTACCCATCCCTACACTGCACCTGCCACCAGAGTTCAAACTCCAGTCTCTACTGATGGAACAGGCAGCTGAGCTAAAAGACACAGCGACTCCCTGCCTGAGCAGCATGCGTGTGTCACAGAACCTCGTTTGTTTTTTTCAGCTCTCATCCAGCACACAGGACCATAAATCATAATGTAAATCTGCATTTTCATCTATAAGGCAATTCACCAAAGTCATGAATTACCCAACCACTTTCAGCAATATTTTCGCATGAATTCCAATATACACAAGACAAGCAGGACACCCGCATCTCCCCCACTGCCGTACTAGCAGAGGGCAATTCACTGTTAACTTAAATGTAAAGGAATCACATTGTGGAATGAACATCAGAATCTTGCTGATATTACTGCCTCCTTGTCTTTATTTAAAAAGAAATTATTGATGAAACTATTTTAACACTAGTTTTAATAGTTTACTAGGACTAGTTGACAATTATCTTGTATAAATTATTTTGTTCTGTTTGATTTTTATTTTTCATTCCTTCTTTCCTATTTCATTTTTGTTTCTCCTATTTAACTTTATTTTATTTATTATTTATTTTCTTGTTACCCAATAAGATGTACAATATTCATTTTCCTTGACTAAACAAGGTCAATGTGGGGTCAATTTATAAGCCCTCCTTGCGTTTCTGACCTCACCTACACATTCTTTAACCCACTCTCTATATTGTGATTTGTACTGAAACTATAATTTGTTACTTTTATATGTGCAAATAAACAATAAACAAACAATGAACAATCTAACTCAGTGAATTAAAGGTTTATTGGTAGTGGACTAACTAACTGTATGAGTAATAGGAGGAGACGGTTTGGTTGTAGCACCGCACACTTGTACCGTCATTAAACTGTATGACCGCCAGGGCAGGAATTTCGCGAGGGCCACGAGGGCCATAGCTCTCGTGGCCTCCCAATTTGGCCCTGTGCCCTTGAAAAAAATATCTGCCCGAAAGCCACAGTGGCCTTGATGCCCCGCCCACACTGCCCCAAGTGATTTTGCGGTTTTCTGCTCTGCCTCTTTCCTGTCAACGCGGCTTTGACACCTGTGTCTATTGAGAAAAAAATAATGCTATGACAGTCTGGATTTGTATTGGGCAACTTCAAATGAGATGATGAGTACATCACCAGTGGTGGATTTGATTCGAGCCTGGCATGAAGCGCTCGGACGGGCTGTAACAACAGTTTGACACCAGTCTATCACCGGCCAACCAGGAGACTTCATCAAACAACCCAAGGCAAGTTTAATCAACACAGTAATAACAGTAAGCTCCGCCATTATCGGCGTTACTTTTTAAAGTTTCGGTTTCATCATCATTCTTCGGCCTCTCTCCTGCTCTCTGCATGTCACCCCTCACAGCGCGCGCACACACACAGATATGGGGTGCCGTTTGTAAAGTGTCTCACGCTGAAAATAACATCAACATTTTGCCACATTTAGCTTCAAACAATGTTTAAAAAAGTATTGTGTTTTTTTTAACGTCACCTTTTACCACATTTACAGCAATATTTGTTAACTTAGAAATATATTAAATAGTTAAATCTAAATATTAAATGTGGCACCTAAATGTTAAATGTTAAATCTAAATATTAAATCTAAATCTAAATGCTAAATCTAAATCTAAATCTAAATGTTAAATCTAAATATTAAATCTAAATCTAAATGCTAAATCTAAATCTAAATGTTAAATCTAAATGCTAAATATAAATATAAATATAAATATAAATGTTAAATCTAAATATTAAATATAAATATAAATATAAATGTTAAATCTAAATGTTTTGGGTGAAACTAAATATTTAGCTAATATGCAAATTCACACTGCCGGTCACCGGAAGTACCAAAATAAAAGCTGGAGATGGTCAGACTGTTTATAGAATCAAATCTAAATGTTAAATCTAAATATTAAATCTAAATCTAAATGCTAAATCTAAATCTAAATATTAAATCTAAATCTAAATCTAAATGTTAAATCTAAATGCTAAATATAAATATAAATATAAATGTTAAATCTAAATATTAAATCTAAATCTAAATCTAAATGTTAAATCTAAATGTTTTGGGTGAAACTAAATATTTAGCTAATATGCAAATTCACACTGCCGGTCACCGGAAGTACCAAAATAAAAGCTGGAGATGGTCAGACTGTTTATAGAATCAAATAACGAATTAAAACCAACTTATCGGGGGAAATGGACACTTGAACATACATTAGCGTGATAATAACTACCTAAAATAACAAGAAACGTGTTTGGAGAAATTTTATTTGATGTGTATTTTGAGTTGTTAGTGTCTTTGGTAACTGAGGATGGTAGCCATAGCTGGTGGGGAAAAGAAAGCACTATCCTCCTCCTGGTTGAAACATTTCCTCTGTGCCTAAAATCAAGCCTTCTTTTTCATGGAAGATTGTACCCATTGGCAGACAGAATTGCGCAGTGAAAGTGATGCTTAGGAAGGAAGGAAACCAATCTAAATGCCAATGGTGTCATTATTCCATGGCCACGCAATCAACATTTCCCCCATAATGCTAAGTTAAAGCAGAAAACTTGTCTATTTCCACTTTAAACAATAACTGTTGATCCAGCCAGCTCTACTCACCACATATCCATTTGACAGTTTGTATTCTTGGCCGTATCAGAAAACAGAGCCTAGAAGAGAGTAACGTCACAATGCCAGGCAGTCACATCATGTGTGTGTGTTTGTGTGTGTGTATAAAATAATGACAGGAATACAGAGGGTGCAGGACTCACTGATCTGACGTGCTGATAATAGGTTTGTATTCCACTTTGTAGAGTTTGTCGACTTCATGTTGCTGTGAAAAAAAGAAAAAAGGAGAAAAAAAAGAGGACAAAAGGTTTAGAAAAAGATACTGGAATATTTCCAAGCATGTTTTAATGTCAGGAGTCAGAGGAGTAACATCTGACAAGATTCACCTTTAGTGTTGATACATTAGCAATACGATCAAGCGGGCTCATCAAGTCTGCTTCAATGAAGAGGTCCTTCTTCCCTGGCAGCTGTGTGACAAAGACAGGAAGATGGAAGAAATGCTTGCTGTTGTTCACAACACAGACCTGATTCTCTGCCTATTAAAATGAACTATTTGGCAAAGTTGCAGAGTAAAAACTTGTTAGCAACTTATTGTTGGTTTTAGTGTTTCCATTGGATTTATTGACAATAAGGCACTCTAACATTTTTTTTAAAAAGTCAAAGCTAAATATTTCTCTCCTGTCCAGCACCTTTTGTGACACCGCACAGATAGGGTGTGTATAGAAGTGCAATGTTTGCTTTGCAACAACTGCTTTGTAATTGCACCCAGCAATACTTGGAGAATTGTATTTTCAGTTAACATCCTCTAACAAAAAAATTAACAATAGAGTTTCTCCCCGCAGCAGGCCGTCACTCTGATAAACCGATAGCATCAGTCATACACTGTCAATAACTCTGTAACACATAACATCCACTGTACTTCACTCTGCCTGGAAATAATAGATTTTTACAGTTTAAACACACTGTTTATTAACATGTAAATACCATCACTGTCAATATGAATGTAAGAATGCTGTATATATACTGTACTGCCAAATCCAACAACCTCATGTACATACAGCAACCTTTTACATTAATGACTCTATATCTGTTCCAGCACCATTTGAACTCTGCAGCATTACACTACTGCCTTATAGGGTTGGGCAATAATACAGTAATAAGGTATCCCGCGGTATCTAAAAATAGCAACGGTATCAGTTTCATTACCGTCATTAAAAAAATCTGCCGCCCATATAGACCTATAGGGGCCTGATATAATATTAAATATAATTTATTTAGTGCCTAAATAATGAGTGTTTGTCCAGCACCTATGTATGTGTGGTTGAGTTTCAATTTAATACTAATTACAATTTAAAACTAACAGTAGGCTATAATGTTTCTCTTATAACTGCCCTTAACTGTTGTCGGGAGATGACATTTGATAAAGTGTTTGGATGTGACATTGTCACATGACAGCTCAGACGTGAGAAAGAGAAGAAAAGATGGCAAGCCACGCATCAAGCCAGTTGGTTGCAAAATAAACACAACTTTACAACTTCTGCAAGCAGCAGCAGCAGGTCCAGTGGCCATCAGAGTGGAGGAGGGAGAAGCGCAACCCGAACCACTGAAAAACAGATGACTTTGGGCAGTCTCCTTCAAAGAAAAGCTGATGCGGTGGCAGGTCCGGTCGGCACCATACAGGAGCGAACAGGAGCAGAGATAACTGCCTATTGTCGCGAGCCTGTTATTCAGGGAGACGAAGATCCCCTTCTCTGGTGGAAATGTGATGGAGCCAGGCGTTTTCCTCTGATGTCGAGGGTTGCCCAAAAGTACCTGTGCGTTTGTGCCACAAGCTCTCCATCAGAGCGGGTGTTTAGCCATGGTGCTAAACACCCGATTGCGGTAAGCGAGTTGTGTCATTTCCGGTGTTTCTGTGACAGCGTCTCTGTACTGCTCTGGTGAATTCCACTTGCCTGCTTTCTCACCTCAGTTGCTTTAACGCTGCTTTTACGTCTACTTCAAGTCATAACCCACACTGGTTCTGTTTAAGCACCTATAGCTCTCCTCCTTTCTACGACTTTCTCGCTAATCTCTTAGCTGTTGTTTGCACGCTCTTAGCCTTGTTAGCTACATTAGCTTAGCCATGACTTCTCCTCCTGCTCTTTCCTGCTCGGTGTGTCAAATGTTCAGTTATGCCCCTGCCTCCTTTAGCGACAGTGGTAATTGTAACAAGTGTAGCTTATTTGCTGCGTTGGAGGCGAGGCTTAGTGAATTAGAAGCGCGGCTACGCACCATGGAAAACCATTCAGCAGCTGCGGTAGTTAGCCAGTCCCCTGTAGCCGGTGCGGAGCCACATAGCATAGCCTTAGCCTCTGCTAACTGTCCTCCGGTAACTCCCGTTCAGCCGGGAGGTTGGGTTACGGTTCGCCAGAAGCACAGCTCCGAGCCGAAGCCCACGGCTCACCACCAGCCTGTTCACGTTTCCAACCGCTTTTCCCCACTCAGCGACACACCCGCTGAGGATAAAACTCTGGTTATTGGAAGCTCTATTCTGAGAAACGTGAAGTTAGTAACACCAGCGGCCATAGTCAAATGTATCCCTGGGGCCAGAGCGGGCGACATTGAATCAAATTTAAAGCTGCTGGCTAAAGCTAAACGTAGATTCAGTAAGATTGTTATTCACGTCGGCGTCAATGACACCCGGTTACGCCAATCGGAGGTCACTAAAATTAATATTGCCTCGGTGTGTGAATATGCAAAAACGATGTCGGACTCCGTAGTTTTCTCTGGACCCCTCCCAAATCTGACCAGTGATGACATGTTTAGCCGCATGTCATCATTTAACCGCTGGCTGTCCAGGTGGTGTCCAGCAAACGATGTGGGTTTCGTTAATAATTGGCAAACTTTCTGGGGAAAACCTGGTCTTATTAGGAGAGATGGCATTCATCCCACTTTGGATGGAGCTGCTCTCATTTCTAGGAACCTGGCAAACTTTATTAGTAATTTAAATCCCTGACAACCCAGAGTTGAGACCAGGACTCGGAGACGCAGTCCTAAACGCCTCTCTGAGCTTCTAGTTCAGTTACCCAGCCATAGTTTTAATAGTTTTATACAAACGGTGTCTGTCCCCCGACCGCCTAAATTATCTAAATCTAAAATTAAACAAAGAGGAGTTGTGCATAACAACCTCATAAAAATTAAAACCTCTTCTGTGACAGAAAGACAAAACAGGAGAATTAAATGCAGACTGTTAAATATCAGGTCTCTATCGTCTAAAGCAGTGTTAGTAAACGAATTAATATCAGATAATCATATTGATTTACTCAGTCTCACTGAAACCTGGCTGTGTCAAGATGAATATGTCAGTCTAAATGAGTCCACTCCTCCCAGTCATAATAATACCCACATTCCTCGAGGCAGCGGCCGAGGAGGGGGAGTTGCAGCCATTTTTAACTCTAGCCTGTTAATCAGCCCTAAACCTAAACTAGATTATAATTCATTTGAAAGCCTCGTTCTTAGTCTTTTACATCCGACCTGGAAAACCTCGCAGCCACTTTTATTTGTTATAGTGTACCGTGCTCCTGGCCCGTATTCTGAATTTTTATCTGAATTCTCAGAGTTTTTATCCAGTTTAGTTCTTAAATCAGATAAAGTTATTATTGTAGGCGATTTTAACATTCATGTTGACGTTGATAATGACTCCCTGGCTACCGCGTTTATCTCATTATTAGACTCCATTGGCTTCAGTCAGGGTGTACATGAACCTACTCATTGTTTTAACCATACCCTCGATCTAGTTCTGACGTATGGAATTGAAATTGATAACCTAAAAGTCTTTCCACAGAATCCCTCGCTATCGGATCATTATCTGATTACTTTTGATTTCTTTTACTCGATTACACGCCACTCAGCAACAGTTACTATACTAGATGTTTATCAGATAGTACTGTCGCAAAACTTAAGGACAAGATTACTTCGTCGTGAAAGTCAATACCAATACCTTCAGTAACAGAGGTTGCCCGTGCCGACTTTAACCTCTCCCGAATTGATCATTTTGTTGATAGCACCGTAGGCTCGCTCTTAACAACGCCGACTCTGTAGCTCCTCTTAAAAAGAAGTTAAAAGCAAAGAAAGTTCGCTCCTTGGTATAACTCTCAAACCCGTAAGTTAAAACAAATATCGCGAAAATTTGAAAGGAATTGGCGATTAACCAAACTGGAAGAATCTCGTTTAATCTGGACAGACAGTCTCAAAACTTAATGCCAGAGCAAACTATTACTCAGCTCTAATAGAAGACAATAAGAACAACCCCAGGTTTCTTTTCAGCACTGTAGCCAGGCTGACTGAGAGTCAGAGCTCTGTTGAGCCTTGTATTCCCTTAGCCCGTAGCAGTAATGATTTTATGAGCTTTTTTAATGACAAAATTCTAACTATTAGAGGCAAAATTCATGACCTCCTGCCCTCAGATAGTACCTATCTAACCTCAAACACAGCTGTAAAATCTAATATATATTTAGATTGCTTCTCCCCAATTTCTCTTCAAGAATTGACTGCAGTGATTTCTTCATCCAAATCATCAACGTGTCTCTTAGACCCCATCCCAACTAGGCTACTTAAGGAGGTCTTTCCTTTAGTTAACACTCATATATTAGATATGATCAATATATCCTTATTAGTAGGCTATGTACCACAGTCTTTTAAGATAGCTGTAATTAAACCTCTACTAAAAAAGCCCACCCTGGATCCAGAGGTGTTAGCCAATTATAGACCAATATCTAATCTTCCCTTTATGTCAAAGATCCTTGAGAAAGTAGTCGAACCAGCTGTGTGTTTTTCTCCAGGATTATAATTTATTTGAGGAATTTCAGTCAGGATTTAGAGTGCATCATAGCACTGAGACAGCACTAGTTAAAATTACAAATGACCTTCTGATTGCTTCAGACAAAGGACTCGTCTCTGTACTTGTTTTATTAGATCTTAGTGCGGCGTTTGATACAATTGACCATCAAATTCTGCTGCAGAGACTGGATCACTTAATTGGCTTAAAAGGTTCAGCACTGAGCTGGTTTAAATCTTATTTATCTGATCGTTTTCAATTTGTTGACGTTCGCAATGAACCATCCTTACTAAAGTTTGTTTTGGAGTTCCATGAGTTCTGTGCTCGGACCAATCCTGTTTACTCTATATATGCTTCCTTTAGGTAACATCATTAGAAATCACTCTATAAATTTCCATTGTTATGCGGATGATACTCAGTTGTATTTATCAATGAAGCCAGAAGAAAGCAATCAATTAACTAAACTCCATAATTGCCTTAAAGACATAAAAACTTGGATGAGCACCAATTTCCTGATGTTAAATTCAGACAAAACTGAAGTTATTGTTCTTGGCCCCAAACAACTCAGAGACTCTTTGTCTGATGACATAGTTTCTCTAGATGGCATTGCTCTGGCCCCTGCCACTACCGTAAGAAACCTCGGAGTAACATTTGATCAAGATTTGTCTTTTAATTCTCATTTAAAGCAAACCTCACGGACTGCATTTTTCATCTGCGTAATATTGCGAAAATTAGGCCTATCCTGACCCGAAAAGATGCAGAAAAATTGGTCCACGCTTTTGTTACCTCAAGGCTGGATTATTGTAACTCTCTATTATCAGGTAGCTCTAGTAAGTCCTTAAAAACTCTCCAGCTAATTCAGAATGCAGCAGCACGTGTACTAACAGGAACTAAGAAACGCGATCATATCTCTCCTGTTTTAGCTTTTCTGCACTGGCTCCCTGTAAAATCCAGAATTGAATTTAAAATCCTACTGTTAACTTATAAAGCTCTAAATGGTCAAGCTCCGTCATATCTTAGAGAGCTCATAGTACCATATTATCCCACCAGAACACTGCGCTCTGAGAGCGCAGGGTTACTCGTGGTCCCTAAAGTCTCCAAAAGTAGATCAGGAGCCAGAGCCTTTAGCTATCAGGCTCCTCTCCTGTGGAATCATCTTCCTGTTACGGTCCGGGAGGCAGACACCGTCTCCACATTTAAGACTAGACTTAAGACTTTCCTCTTTGATAAAGCTTATAGTTAGGGCTGGCTCAGGCTTGCCCTGTACCAGCCCCTTAGTTAAACTGACTTAGGCCTAGTCTGCGGAGGACCCCTCTATAATACACGGGCCCCTTCTCTCCTTCTCTCTCTCTCTCGTATCCTATTACTGCATCTAGCTAACCCGGCCATTCTGGATGTCACTAACTCGGCTTCTTCTCCGAGCCTTTGTGCTCCACTGTCTCTCAGATTAACTCATATCACAGCGGTGCCTGGACAGCGTGACGTGTGTGGTTGTGCTGCTGCCGTGGTCCCGCCAGATGCCTCCTGCTGCTGCTGCCATCATTAGTCATTAGTCATACTTCTTCTGTTATTATACACATATGACTATTGTCACACATGTATACTGCCAGATATTAATACATACTTTCAACATATTGTACTGCAGTAACCAGAACTATAACTATAATATTATTACTTTCATTAATGTTGTTGTAAGATACTGTCATTACCTGCATCTCTCTCTCTCTCTCTCTCTCTCTCTCTCTCTCTCTCTCTCTCTCTGTGTCATATGGATTACTGTTAATTTATCATGTTGATCTGTTCTGTACGACATCTATTGCACGTCTGTCCGTCCTGGAAGAGGGATCCCTCCTCAGTTGCTCTTCCTGAGGTTTCTGCCGTTTTTTTTCCCCGTTAAAGGGGTTTTTTTGGGGAGTTTTTCCTTATCCGCTGTGAGGGTCTTAAGGACAGAGGGATGTCGTATGCTGTAAAGCCCTGTGAGGCAAATTGTGATTTGTGATATTGGGCTTTATAAATAAAATTGACTGAAATTGATTGATTGATGGCCAAAGTTGTCAATCCACTACGTGCCCTGCTCCAGCTGGAAAAAGTAAACATGCTGATTTTTCTGGTGAAAAACCTTGAATAGTTTTGAAGCATAGGATGCTGTTATAGTTATCATTATAGTTTGTTTATTTGTCATTTTCAGTGAGGAGCAGCCTGTTCTGACAGACAGAAAGGTTGGGACTTGGAGAGGGTGAAGTTTTCAAACTAAAGGTAGATTCTAAAAACTAAATCAACGAACAGTATTTCCCGTTGATAGGATTATATAAGCCCATTTTCCGTTATGCCTTGTTTTTTAACAATTTATTGTTATTTCATTCTGTTTGGTTGACTGCTGCATTTGCACTTTTTTAAATATTTGTTAATAAAAGTTGTTAATGCTGTATATGCTTTGTTGTTATTTTTCAGTATTCTTAGGCCTATGTAATGTTTGCTATTCTGTTTCTGATCAGTATAAGCACAAGCAGACATTTTGGCGACTCCCTCTGAGCCCTTCAAAGTGATTTTTAATTAGTCACGATAATACCATATACCCCGGGAAAATGTGGGGAAGGTTTAACGGTAACAAAATTTGTATACCGGCCAACTCTACTGTCTTACTGTCTACAAATTTCATTGGGATGTTTTTCTGTACACTCAACAAAAATGTAATTGCAACACATTGTTTTTCTCCTTTTTTTCACAGGTTTAAGTTAAAGATCTAAGAATTTGTTATGTACACCAAACACTTATTTGTCTCAAATTTTGGTGGTGAATTTGTTAAAATCTACATAAGTGGGCACTTCTCCTTTCCCAAGATAATCCATCCACCTGACAGGTGTGACATATTAAGATGCTAATTAAATAGCATCATTACAACACAGGTGTGCCAACACAATAAATAAAAGGGACACTCTAAAATGTGCAGTTTGATCACACAACACAATGCCACAGATCTTGCAAGTTTTGAGGGAGCATGCCATTGGCATGCTAACTACAGGAACTTTCCACCAGAGCTGTTGTTTATGAACTCTATGTTTAGATTTATATCTATATAGATTTTGTACTTTTTACTGCACTACATTTATTTGACAGTTTTTAGTTACTTTGAAGATTTAGATAAGTAATATAAATCATCACCAACTAATGTATTATTATAGATGAAATTGAGCTCCACCTTTACCACCTGCAACACTGAAGTGATGAACACAATAATGCATCACTAATTAGAATTCAGTAATATATATTATTCCAAAACATGATATTCTGCATAATGCCATGTCCTAACTGGATGCGAGGCAAGTGAGCGTCAGCAACTAAATCAGTTTGATTGCACTGTTTTCTGTTGGACTGCCCTAGCTGCCCATAAGCGAGACGACTCACCGCAGTGCGCCGTTTTGAGCTGAACTTTTGTGAAACACCCCATTCCCGTTTTTATTCTGTCGCTTGTGTTGGAAAAGTCACAATGGATGAGGAACAGCTGATTCATGAGGTTTAAATGAGGAATTACCTACAGGATCCCATCTTATTTCACTACAATAATCTACCTAAGTTAGCATCTGGCTGGAGGGAGATGTACGTTTTTGGCAAGAATTGTGTGGGATGTTAGCAAGCTAGCTTGTTTTACAAAGTTTAGATGATGGTTTGATATAGCATGGTATCTACAACAATAACTATAAGTTACCTGCTGTAGTAGTGTTGTGAATATGAACAATAAGGAAACATACTCACCCATCTTTTAAGTAAATCTGGGACCTCAGCTGCTAAGTAAGTGGTTTGTTTGTTTGAGATAACTTTAGTAGTTTTGAACCTGCACCCTAATTTCCCATGTTTTTGTGTCTAAGTGACTAAAAGAAACAACTTTTTTTTTTAAATTGGTTCAGTATTGAGTGAGAACGCTGCAGCTGTAAATGGTAAACAGACTGCATTTGTATATAGTGCCCCTCTCGTCTTTCAACCACTCAAAGCACTTTTACACTATGTCACATTCAGCCATTCAAACACACACTGGTGGCCGAGGCTACCATACCTTGTGCCACCTGCTACCCAGTAAGCACTCACACACAGTTACACACCAATGGAACAGCCATCGGGAGTATTTTGGGGTTCAGTAGGTGTTTCTCAATGTCAAGGAAGGATCCTCAAACAGCCGAATTTGAAGGACGTTTCGTCATCAAACCTCGCCAAAGGACTGTGCCAATGTCAAGGATCCTTTCGAGTTTCACGAAGGACTGAGTCCTTCTTTCAGAGAAATTCGAAGGATGCATGTGTGGATCCTCTGCGGGTATACAATCCCCACAATGCTTTGCACAGTACACTATTTGCTGGAAGTGAGGGTGGGGCCTCTTCAATGAAATTGCTGTTCCCTTGAGTCACTTAGACACAAATGTTGGGAAAAAGAGTCCAGGTTGAAAAATACCTAAGTTATCCTATTAGTATATTGATATCAACACTAGTGTACTTTTACTTAACACCAATCCAGAGTGTCTGTGTTTGAGGACCTCACTAGAGACTTGTTTCTCCAGAGTTAGACGCATCACTTTTGATTTTGAATGCAGGACTTAAACCTGTAATAAAGTATTTCTACATTGTGGTATTACAACTTCACTGAAGTAAAAAGTCTGAATACTTCTTTACCCACTGTATACTTATACTTTTTTTTACATTATATTCATACAGTTATTACAGTGCTGCATACATATCAGTTAAATGTTAACCTTGTTCAGCTTTGTTGTTCTTAGGCAATATATATTTGATTGTTTCATAATATCACACCTCTCTGTTTACTGAGTGCTGTTCTTATATAGGCTCCTTCAGTGATAGACTGATTCACCCAAAGTGTGTGAAGGAATGCTATCGCAGGTCCTTCCTGCCTGCTGCTGTCAGGCTACATAACCAGCACTACTCACAATAAACTGCACTATGGATGCTTTATAAACACCACTATAAGCATTGCTGTCCCCCCTTGTTATTGTTTATTTGCACATACAATATTCACTTGCACTAAATATGTTCACTTTAATCCATTGCTCACTTTTTATCCACTGCTCATTAGTATTATTATTATTATTATTATTATTATTTATTGCTGTTTCTTGTATTTTTTGTACTTTTTTGCATGCCTAGTTTTTGAGGTTTTTAAATATTGAAATCTTTAATCTGACTCTTTCCACTGACTGCTGTGACACTGGAATTTCTCAATTGTGGGATCAGTAAAGATGTATCTTATCTTATTGACTGAGTACCCCCATCTTGATTTTCAGATGAGACATTGTTCTTTGTATAGAGGAGGTTATTTGAGTTTTTTTCAATCTGTACCATGACTATTTGACTCTGATTAAGATTCAGTGTGCGTTGAAACTTTGTTGTATTGAACTTTATTAATCATCTAAGTGAAATGTGTGCTCCAATCTTTAATTTGGGTGCACCATGCAGTTCTTGTGAAGTGACCCACCGACCTCTGCTTGTGGAGCGGCTGAAGCGCAAGAGATTCCTTCAGCTTTGTTGTTCTTGTTTTTAGCTGTTTTGTCAATGCCAAAGTATGCACATTGAGAACAATAAAAAACAGCATCAAATTGTTCATGTAACGTTACACACTAACTGGGCTAATAAAATAGATTCCGATTCTAATTAGTGGTGGTATAGTGTGCAGCTGCAGCTTAAAACTGTACATGCTGTGACTTGTTTGTACCTGTTCCAGCAGGTAGATGAGCTGATCTCTGGCCAGCCTCTTGAGCAGAGAGAAGTCAGGAAGCTCCGGGGAATCTCTCCTGCCACTATGAGCCATGCTGGGCCACGACAATGGGGATAAGACAATTATCACTCATCCACTGCACAGATGAAACAATACTACTATAACGTTAACGTTACTATTTCAGAAACCGAACACGTCATGACACAAAGGCTACAAGCAACAGAAACACACAGAAATAAAAACTATGTGCTGTGGTTGATCTACCAGCTAGGTTAGCTTGTAGGCTAAAAACACACCTTTCACAACACACCATTTTAAAGACTAGCGTCAAAATGCCAAGCGCTGAATAGATGTAATTTCACAAACACATTTAGTAAACAACAGAACTCAAGCAGGGAATACCTGTCAGAACATCGGCAAAAGGGCGTTTCGCTGATAATTAAACCAAACTCTTCCTTCCGTACCAAGAAAAAGCGGAATTGATCCCATCACACTCATCCGCTGTTTCCCCCCGGACACAAAAGCAAACGGACTGCTACGCTGTGTTGAGCGTAGCGTAGACGAGCGCCGTTGAAGTCACTTGACCCCGTTTTCTTTCACTACATGATATTTTTCCACCATGAATTCAGACGCAGTTTTATTGTTAGAGACAGTTAATTTTGCCGCAGAGAAGCATCGTAACCAGCGCCGCAAAGACCCAGAGGGAACGCCTTACATTAATCACCCCGTCGGTAGGAGTCCTTTTGTTGTGATGCCTTCAGGTGCTGCTCTTAAATCTGTCATGTAGGAATTTGACAAGTGGTGAGACCAAACTAAATAGTACATTTATAATAATATATGTATGTTTTTTTCCAAAAACACTTTATTAACAGCACAGAAATAATATAACACAAAACAATTACAGTACAGGGAGTATCGAAGGAAAATTAACACAACTAAAGCAACAAGTAGAAAAAAAATTGAAGCTACATTAATTTTTTTTTTTTTTTTTTTAAAAGAACATATTGTGATGGAATATGATTTATTTTATTGACATTTAAGAATGGTTTCCAGTGAGGTATTGAGTGTATATTATAACTTTGCTGTTTTAATAGTACTATTGCTGCTCTAGGAACAGCATTTAGTTATAAAATATTCAGTTTTAATCCTGCTCTGAATTTGTTCTTTTAAAGGAAAAATTCCTTGTAAAATTCACAGTGTTAATTCTCTGAGAATCTCTTTCACATTCCAGCAAAAGTTGATATTGTAACAAAATATCCCCAATCCAATTGAATTAAATTGGAAATCGAACCAAACTGGGACCTTGTGAATTGAAATTGAAACAAAATACAAAATAATAGGAAAGGAGAAAAAAAGTAACACTTTTAAAAACAAGGTGTTTTAAGCAAAATTGCAAGCCATCTTAAATCATCTGGCAGTATTGTCCCTAATACTGGACACACTGTCTCCTAATATGGAATGCTTTTAAAGCTTTATTGTTTTTACATACTCTACAGACAGAATCATGGAATGTCTGTAATTCAGCATAAAACATGTTTTTATTAGGATGAATCTCAAGAAATCCAGCCTTATGAACATACTTGCCCAAAACCCATCCATTTTACTCTGCTTATTCAAGGCTGTGTCGAGGAGCCAGAAGTCTTAGCAAAATACCCCAGGTGTCCCTCTCCCTACTTTCCAGCTTTTCCTGGGGGATCTCGAGGCGTTCCAAGGCCACATAAGATATATAATCCCTCCATTATGTTCTGGGTCTGCCCTGGGGTCTCCTATCAGTAGGGATGGGTATCGTTAAGATTTTAACGGTACTACTACTCTTATCGGTACTGCTTATCGATCCGGTATTTTAAAGGTACTCTTATTGATACTTTTTGAGGAAGAAAAAAACAAATCAAGAACATAAATTGCTTTATTTTCTCAATTCTCATTATGCAACAAAATAGTTTTTTAACAAAACATTTTACTTTTTACAACTTGAAATGTAAAATACATAAAATAATAGTGTTGTCACAGTACCAAAATTGAGACCCACGGTACGATACCAGTGATACCAGTCTGAGTAGTATCACAATACCACAGCAAAAATTAGGCAGATGTGCCTTTTGTCATGTATTAAAAGATACATCACTTTTCTATAATACATCAATGATATTTCAGTGGAATAAATTACTTATTGACTTATTCATACTTCAAAAATGGCATCAATAAGTGATTAACATAGGAGGGATCAAAATAAAATAAATAAATAAAATAAAAATCAACCAGCCACCCTGCTGCCCTGACAAGTAAAGAACAGTCCCTAAAGTGCGCTCAGGTTTGTAGACCGTTACCTGCCACAAAGAGAGAAATGTGAACGGCTCGTTTCTCCTCTGACACGTCACATACCTGTGTGCCGCCACAGCTCGGCTGTTCAGGTATTTCTGGGCAGTCATGACATCAACAAAGAGGAAAATATTGGACCTGGAGCCAGGCTTCTCCGTTGCCGGTAAGCCATTATCTTGCTCCGCGGAACACTATGGCCGCTGTCTTTGACAGGAATACGTATTCCTGTCTGTGTCTGGGACCCCTGTTCAACCCACAACCGACAGGATTCTGCTGCTGGTTGAAATCTGTACTCGCACAGCGTGCTCCTGAATGATTTCTTTTACTTGCACAACACTATTTTTAGTCACAAATGCAGTAAAATGTGTTGAAGCAAAAAAGTCAAGGTCCCGAGCCAGAAAGCTCGCGACCTCGCTCTTCTCTTCTCAAACGGACTTTCTTTGTCTTCCATTAGATATCAAAAACTCAAATACTCAGAGGTCAAAAAATCACTGGAGACACGTAGAATCAGATGCAACTGAGTTTAATGTGCTCGCAGGCAACAAATACATCACAACTCAATGAGTCAAGCTCCGGAGCAAGACTGAAATTTCTTTGTTTGCGCACGCTCTTTTATCGTAGAATTTCTGCTGAGTCATCTCTTTGCCTTAAACTTTTCCACTGGGCGCTGATCATAAAGGTGTCACATTTCTGCTGAGTTTTAGTCCTTCCCACCATATTGGTGTCACATTTCTGCTGACTCAGCACTTTTTTAGTCCTTCCCCCTCTAGGGTCATATCAGGACAAACTGCAATTCCCCTAACTTTCTACTAGTGTTTTCTGAACCCATCCTCATGCTATTTTTAGAACTGATTCACAGTGAGTCTTAGGTACTTCTCCACCACAATGCTTAAGTGCTCAATGAGTGTGTGTGTGTCATAAGAATACATGAAATATTAAACCAGTGTGTAATTTGTCAGTTGCACAGATTATATTGCTTCAACACGTATCTTTTAAAGGTCAGTTTAAAGGTACAGTACGAACACTATAGTAAATATTACACTACAAATGCTCGCACCGTACAGCTCTGTGGAAAACAAATCACTGTAGCATATGTAAACAAATCTAGCCTACAAGTAAAAATATTAGGTATTCTAGGTATGTTAGGTATTCTAGGTATTTTATATGGTGATGTAACATTAATCACTTTGGCTAGACCAGAGGGGGGGAAATCCCACGCACCCAGCCCAGGCTATAATTATGGTTATATTCATGTATTTAGAAGTATCTGAAAAATACACAAATAAAATCTCAAATCTGAAATCCTATTTAGGAAATAGGGTCGCAAAATAGCTAATGGTTATTAACTCCACGTGTTGGCTGCTAGCATAATGTTACAAACCTGGACTGGACGTAGATGAACTAGCTGTGCTAGGGCAGTCAAACACTGTACATCTTTCTGTCTGAATATGATGCACTTTCGCAAGGTGTTTTGACAAATTACTAGTGTTGCCACCCTTACACGCAAAACATTTGTCACACTTGCGACAACACGTTGTGTCTGCATCAACTCTTGCCATGTAAAGCCACACTTTTGACCGTTTGGCTCTCTCCACCATCGTTATCTATCTAAAGGTAGGCTACAAGCTTGAGTTGGTGTATGTGCTGTCTTGTGTGTGTGTGTGTGTGTGTGTGTGTGTGTGTGTGTGTGTGTGTCACTGGAACAACAGCCCCGCCCCCCTGCTCTCCACTCACACACAGCAGGCAGCCAGGGTGAGCTTCAGGGAGAATAGCGAAAATTATGATACAATGACAGATAATTGACGGAGTTGGTGAGATAAATGTGCATGATAAGGTTTAACGAACTTGTATTATAAAAAAAAAAAACGCTACTGCTCCAATACCGATAGCAGAACCGTTAAGGTCAGAGCTTATCAATACTGCAGTCTTGAAGAATGTAGCCCCGGGGCTCATTCAATACTGGGGTTCGGTACCCATCCCTACCTATCAGTTGGACATGCCTGAAACACTTTTAACAGGAAGGTCCCAGGAGGTATCCTGATCACATGCCCGCACTCAGCAACCCCCTATTTAATGCGAAGGAGCAGCAGCTCCACTCCAAGCTCCCTCCAGATGTCCAACCTCCTCACCCTATCTCTAAAGGCCCATTTCCACTGAAGAAGTTCCTGGTAGTATTTTGGGGGCAGGAACTACTACAGGAACGTCCTCTCACTCGGCCCTCTAAACCGCCGTGTCTCCACTGAGAGAGCCAAGTAGGAGGAAGGTTCCTGTAAAGTTACCGGGCTCTGTATGTGACATAATTGTTGCGCGACCATTTTGACCGGGGCAACATGGGGGCGTAGGGATGACATTAGCCATTAGCTGTAATAACTCCGGTCACGGTCCGTGAAAAAAATATTTTTTCCAGCGGATGTCTTAGTTACAACAAGATTGAGCTAACTGGAGTAGTTTCATGTCATATCCGACAACGGGAGGCTTTTAACAGATGACGTCCTGATGTTAGCTTTGCTGCTGCTGTTAGCTGTCCCTGTCAGCTGATGCTTTCTAGACATCGTGATTTCCCAAAACTGAATAAATACCACACATAGCAACACAAAACTGCTTTGCTAGCTCAATCATGTTGTAACTAAGATATCCGCTGGAAAAAATATTTTTTTCACGGACCGTTTATTGAGTTATTACAGACACCGCAAACAGCTAACGGTTAGCCTAGCTAAACTACGATAACCATGTTGTTATTTACAAAACGTCACATCCCGCCTTGAGTATATCCAATCAGCACCAAGTAATCCCCAAGCCCCAGCCAGGAGTCTCTCGGGGGCATTCTGAGTACCTACTCTGATGCAGGGACTTGTTTAGCCCCTGTAAAAGTTCCGGAACTCTGTCGTTTGGGGGTGGTTCCTGCGGTGGAGACACGCACCAACGGCCCTGGCCCCGTAAAATTACCCCGAAGTTCCTGCGGTGGAAACGGGCCTCATGGCTGAGCCCAGCCACCCTGCGGAGGAAACTTATTTTGCCCATTGGTATCCGCGAGCTCATGCTCAAATTAAGGTAAAATCGAGGTGTGAGATCTATCGGTCATTACTTTGGGTGATGACCGATCGATCTCACACTCCATTTTACCCTAATTTGTGAACATGTCCCCACGATACTTGAAGTCCTCTGCTTGGGGCAGTAACTCTCTCCCAACCCAGAGGTGGCAATCCACCATTTTCCGGCACAGAACCATGGCCTCAGACTTGGAGGTGCTGACTCTCATCCCAGCCGCTTCACACTTGGCTACAAACCGCTCCAGTGCGTGCTGGAAGGCACATCAACAGAACCACATCATCTGCAGTGGCCAGCACCCACAGAAAATGTGTTTGACTTTGTGCCTACTATGGGGACACACATCTCATTTGGTTATACAAGGACTGGATGGTTTGTAGCAACAACTCTGGTACACTGTATTCCCACAGTATCCCCACATAGGACTACCTGTGGGGGACAGTTGTAAGCTTTTTTCAAATTCACCTACACATACAGACTGTAAATGAAGACAAAGGCCAAAAAAGGGTGTACGCCAACTTGTATGATAGGTTGGACAGTAAGAAGGGAGAGACTGATTTATTAAGGTTGGCGAGGCAGAGAGATAGAGATGGGAAGGACATGCAGCAGGTTAGGGTGATTAAGGATAGAGATGAAAATGTATTGACAGGTGATGGGAAGATGGAAAGAGCACTTTGAAGAGTTGATGAATGAAGAAAATGAGAGAGAACAAAGAGTAGAAGAGGTGACCATTGTGGAGCAGGAAGTAGCAAAGATTAGTAAGGATGAAGTTAGGAGGGCATTGAAGAAGATTAAGAGTGGAAAGGCGGTTGGTCCTGATGATATACCTGTGGAGGTATGGAAGTGTCTAGGAGAGGTGGCAGTAGAGTTTTTGACTAGGTTTTTCAACAAGGTTTTAGAGAGTGAGAGGATGTCTGAGGAATGGAGGAGAAGTCTGCTGGTGCTGATTTTTAAGAACAAAGGAGACGTACAGAGTTGTGGCAACTACAGAGGGATAAAGTTGATGAGCCGTACAATGAAGCTATGGGAAAGAGTAGTGAAAGCTAGACTAAGACCAGAAGTGAGCATCTGTGAGCAGCAGTATGGTTTCATGCCAAGAAAAAGTACTACTGATGCAGTATTTGCTTTGAGGATGTTGATGGAGAAGAGCAGAGAAGGTCAGAGGGAACTGCAGTGTGTTTTTGTAGATCTAGAGAAAGCATATGACAGGGTGCCGAGAGAGGAGCTGTGGTATTGTATGAGGAAATCTGGAGTGGCAGAGAAGTATGTTAGAGTGGTGCAGGATATGTATGAGAGCTGTCAGACAGTGGTGAGGTGTGCTGTAGGTGTGACAGAGGAGTTTAAGGTGGAAGTGGGAAATGCGTCAAGGATCAGCTCTAAGCCCCTTCTTGTTTGCTATGGTGATGGACAGGTTGACAGATGAGGTTAGACAGGAATCTCCATGGACTATGATGTTTGCAGATGACATTGTGATCTGCAGTGAGAGCAGGGAGCAGGTGGAGGAAAATCTAGAGAGGTGGAGGTATGCCCTGGAAAGGAGAGGAATGAAGGTTAGTCGTAGCAAGACAGAATACATGTGTGTGAATGAGAAGGACCCAAGTGGAACGGTGAGGTTACAGGGAGTAGAAATAAAGAAGGTGGCAGATTTTAAGTACTTAGGATCAACAGTCCAGAGCAATGGAGAGTGTGGAAAAGAGGTGAAGAAACGTGTGCGAGCAGGTTGGAACGGGTGGAGAAAAGTGTCAGATGTGATGTGTGATAGAAGAGTACCAGCAAGATTAAAAGGAAAGGTGTACAAGACGGTGGTGAGATCAGCAATGTTGTTTGGTTTAGAGACAGTGGCACTGAGGAAGAGACAGGAGGCAGAGCTGGAGGTAGCAGAGACGAAGATGTTGAGGTTCTCTTTGGGAGTGAGGATGGATAGGATCAAGAATGAGTACACCAGAGGGACAGAGATTTATGGTTGTAGTGAAAGAGGACATGAAGGCAGTTGGTGTGAGAGAAGAGAATGCAGAGGATAGGGTTAGATGGAGGCAGATGATTCGCTGTGGCGACCCCTCAAGGGAACAGCCGAAAGAAGAAGACATACACATGTGGACTTGATGGGCAAACTCCCACAACCCCTCCAGCAGCCCCACAAGGGTGAAGAGCTGGTTCACTGTTCCACGACCAGGACGGAATCCCATTGCTCCTGAAAGGTTTGAGAATCAGTTGGAGCAGTAGCGGGTAGTTGAAACTCCTTTTGAAAAACAAACAGGTATCTTCGGCCAGCTGGCTTATGGTTAGAACATTGTTACCTATCTTAATTCCCTCTACATTTACACAATGGACAATAAAGAAATTAAGAAGTTCAGCTGCAATTAGAAACAAAAATGTCAAAATAGAGCACCATTGACTAATCCCACGTTTACGTTTATTTTTTTAAAATTTTTGATTTTTTGGGGGGAGGGAAGGGGCAGCACAGTGGTGTAGTGGTTAGCACTGTCACCTCACAACAAAAGTGCTCTGGGTTCAAATCCACTGGCAGGCTGGGGTCCCCCTGTGTGGAGCCTGCATGTTCTCCCTGTATCAGTGTGGGTTTTCTCCGGGCTCTCTAGCTTCCTCCCTCAGTCCAAAGACATGCAGGTTAACTGGAAACTATGTTTCAGCCCTGTGATAGTCTGGCGACCTGTCCAGGGTTTACCCCACTTCTCCCCAGTGACAGCCAGGATAGGCTCCAGCCCTCCGTGACCCCTGACAGGATAAGCGGTGATGGAAATTGAATTAATTTTTTATTTTTATTTTTACATTATTTAAGTAATTGGGATGCTAAAACATATAACAATTTATTTATTTTTTTCTGTAAAATTGTATTTCATTTTTATAACATGTCCCTTGTAGTGGACAGCGTGTCATTCTTTTCTACAGAAAGTACAGTACATTTACATTGTATAATTAGATTCACTTTGTGCACTGACAGGTCATACATGTTTGCTTGTGTGTACAAGACAAATAATCTATGTCTGATCTATGTCTCTTGCTCAGTACTTTTCAGCAAAATCTTTTTTGCATTTCTCAGTGCTCTGTTTACTGAAAATGGTTGAAAATGAGAAGTAAGTCCCACTGTCCCCCACAAAGGACAAGAATTTAAATTTGTATTTTGAAAGGTTTAAAATGAATGTACATTTCTAAATAGATTTTTATGAATTTGATCATTTTCCTCCCTTACTGCCATAAAACCTGTTTTTACATCATTAGGAAAGGTCAGGTGATGCAAATTTCAAAGCTGTATAAATATTCTGACTCCTGAAACCTTGTCCCAACAATCAGCAGCTATGGGCTCCTTTAAACCAGCTGCCTAGCACTCTGAAAACTAAAATAACTGATGCCCATAAAGTAGGAGAAGGCTGTAGGAAGATAGCAAAGTGTTTTCAGGTAGCTGTTACCTCAGTTTGTAATGTAATTAAGAAATGGCAGTTAACATGAACTGTGGAGATCAAGTTGAGGTCTAGAAGTCCAAGAAAACTTTCTGAGAGAGCTGCTGTTTGACTGCAAAAGACCTGCAGTAAGATTTATCAGACTCTGGAGTGATGGTGCACTGTTCTACTGTGCAGTGACACCTGCACAAAAATGACCTTCATGGAAGAGTCATTGGAAGAAACCGTTTCCTGTGTCCGCACCACAAAATTCAACATCAGATGTTTGCAAAGGAACATCTGAACAAGCCTGATGTTTTTTTGAAACAAGTTCTGTGGACTGATAAAGTTAAAATTGAACTGTGTGGACACAGTGAGCAAAGGTATGTTTGGAGAAAAAATTGGTGCCGAATTTCATGAAAAGAACACCTGTCCAACTATTAAACACGGGAGTGGATGGATCACGCTTTAAGCTTGTGTTGCAGCCAGTGGCACAGCACAGGGAACATTTCACAGGTAGAGGGAAGAATGGATTCAGTCAAACTCCAGCAAATTCTGGGAGCAAACATCACACCATCTGCAAACAAACCGAAGATGAAGAGAGGATGGTCTCTATAACAGGGCAATGATCCTAAATACACTTTGAAATCTATAATGGACTACCTCAAGAGGAGCAAGGGAAGGTTTTGCCATGGCCTTAACGTCATTAAAAATCTGTGGATGGACCTCAAAAGAGCAGCACGTGTAAGATGGCCCAAGAATCTCACAGAGCTAGAAGCCTTTTACAGGAAGAATGATGGAAAATTCCCCAAACAAGAAATGAAAGACCCTTAGCTGGTCACAAGCTTAAGTATTTAAAAGCTGTGATACTTGCCAAAGGGGGCGCTACTAAGTACTGACCATGCAGGTTGCCCAAACTTTTGCTTCGGGCCCTTTTCCCTTTTTGTTATTTTGAAACTGTAAAAGATGGAAATTCAAAAGTAATTTTGCTCAAACTATTGAAGAAATTTGTCATCTTTAACTTCATGCCTTTTGGAGATCAGTTCATCTTCTACTTGCTTAACTACTCACAGTAAACAAAGTTTTGACTAGGGGTGCCCAAACTTTGCATGCCACTGTGTATTATAGTTTGTCAGCCAGTTGGTTAAATCAATATGTTTATTTTTCCACTGTGAAATGTCCCACTCAGCATACAGTATATCTTGGTCATAAGTCTTAAAAGAAATCCAAGGGATCTGAATTTCTAACCAGTGTAACCAAGTAACCAGTGAATGATATATCATTGTCATATTTTTAAAACTTGAATATTGATATTGTATTGCACTTAAAAAATGCATAATTGGTTGGGCTATAGTAATCTTGTTTATGTAATAAAGCAACATTGCACAGCATTTCGAATTTACTCATCTAAAATAAAAACTAGTGTTTACCTATTAAAGGTAGTGCTTATAACAAAGACAAATAACATTTGTTCTACCACAACTACATTAATTATTTCTTATTTATATCAATCTTCTTTTTCCAGTTTATTTTCTGATGATATCACAATGATTTTATCACAAGTGACTTTAATAAAAAAGTGCTAATCAAGGAATAGTTTTTGTTGCAAGATGCATTCAACTTAATGAGGTTTTTATAAAATCTGAAAAGTTTATGTTAAAATTTCATTGTACTTGCAGGAATACACAGAGCATTTGTAGAGAATGATGCTCAGTTGTCTGTGGAACAGAAACCTCCAAAGTTTCACACACGTTTTCTGGACATATTGGCGGATGAGAACAGAAGTAACTGAAAGGAGTTGTTATAAATTATAATAAAGTGTGGGCTAAAGAATTATATTTAAAAATTGTTGAACATCTTTATATTAAATGCGGTGACTGTCTGCAGTTAATAGACAGCTGAGGGCAGTATGAGTATAACATGACAGGCACTTTCCTCATTGCATTAATGAATTTGTTGAATGTTCTGTCAACACTCAGTTTATATTCCTGATATTTCTGGCAGCAGCACCTCTTGTTGACTGATACTCACAGCTGTGTGTGTGTGTACTTTTAAGGAGTGGCGAGAATCCTAAGCCATGAGGGAGGCATCACAGACATTGAGGTTTTGCAAGTATGTTATCAGTTGTTATCAGTTGGCTACTGTCAATTGCAGTGTTTCTTGTATTACCGAGCCTGTGTGGTGTTTCCCTGCAGGCTGCTCTGCTTCATGACACAGTGGAGGACACGGACACCTCTACTGCAGAGCTTGAAGCAAATTTTGGACCAATTGTGGCCCGTATTGTTCAGGAGGTGACGGATGACAAGAGCCTGCCCAAACAGGATAGGAAGCGTCTGCAGGTGGAACATGCACCTCACTGCAGCCGCCAAGCCAAACTGGTCAAACTGGCTGATAAACTGTACAACCTGAGGGATCTGAACCGCTGCACCCCTGCCGGTTAGCACCTCTCTCTCACTGTCACTGGTCTCATACTGTAAATGAGCCCCTTGTGGGGGGCGGGCACCTGTGTAATGTAATTACACAGGTGTCAATACTTGACAAAAGCCACATTTAGTAACTACATATCTTCTCTCTGTGTGTGCAGGTTGGACAGAAGAGCATGTGCAGGAGTATTTTGCATGGGCCTGTGAGGTGGTGAAAGGCCTTAAAGGAACCAACTTGGCTCTGGAGGAGAAGCTGGAGGAGCTGTTTAAACAGAAAGGGGTCCAGCTCTGACAACATGGATGCAACACAACAGCAGAGAGCAGGCTGTTCAGATTGCAAATGACATGCGTTTTCATTTGTAAATATGGAAATAAATCATATTTCACATACGTGGTCTTCCATTTATGTATCAGTTAAGGATGTGATGCTGCTGGGTTTGCTGCCTCTAACTTCTATAGAAACACATACAGGGTTAAACACTGATTCTTTTTCTGACATTGCGGAACCAAAAACAAAAAAGCTCCTGTTTGCAGGATTGAAAGGCATGTGACATACAGCGTGATGCTCAGAAGTTTAGCACTGATGAGGAGGTAGCTACAATAAATAGATTGCATTAGATCCATTACTGTTTTAACACCAAGATATATGTCAGTTATTATTTGGTCAGAAGACAAGGATGTTAGAAGATAGGACAATGCACAGTGTATTATTATTGGCCACGGTGTTGCTTTGGGTTCTGGGTAATTGTGGTAGCATTGTGGCATTGAGAAAATAATCAGCAGATTAATCTGTAGTGAAAGTATCAGTCAATAGTTCAAAATTAGATTCACCCTAACAAGCTTCACAGTTAAATCCTACTTTAAAGGGGAACACCACTAAACCACTCTTGGCTGGCTGCTCTCGGCGTCATCTACAGCATCTTTCACCATTCATAATAATAATCTTATGATAGCCTATATAATAGCATAACAGTCACAGGGGACATCTTCTCTGCATTGATTTCTTTTACCTTAGTACTTAGAGAATTTTTTTTCTGATTATGTTTACTTTTACTAAAGTGACATATATTAATCCTGAAGTACAAGATCTAGTCAGGTCTCCAGGTTCACTTTGCTGCTATGAAAGAGCAACTACTCTTTAACAATAGGATGGTGAAAAATGCAAAAATTCAGTACTACTCTGAACTAATTGCCGCCAATCAACACAACCCAGATTCATATTCAAGACTGCTGACCAGTTAGTAAACCCAGCCTATCCTTCTGCCCCTGCTGACTCTGATACTAGACTCTGATGCTGACCGCGAGAACTTTCTATTGCACTGTGCTGGTAAGGTGGAGTCAATAAGACTTGGCATCACCCCTAATCCCACCTTTGGATCACCCGCCCAAAATGTTGTGATCTAGGTACCAGTGTTTTGTTTACATGGCTGCACCATTTGTTGGGACTTAAGCCTTAACGCAGGCCTGACCTCATAATAGATATCCATTTAAAGTATCAAATTGGCTATCTGAAATCATTTCTAATTCTTAATAATTATTAATTATGTTAAACAATGTGACTTAATTACATTAAATCACTTCGTGGGGCATCATTCCCGAAAAGGAAAAAATGATAGCCAGTTAAAGATAACAATCTCATACAGTTTACTAAACTGTCAATTTGGAATTTTGATTGATAATTAAATTAATAACTATAACCAAATTACTATATTAATAGTAAAGGCTGAAGGATTTTGGAGGTCTTGACCTATGGTCTTGACGTAGCAGAGGTATTCATTCACTCTTGTGCAATACTAAAAACCCTCTGGGGTCTAGGGGATAATTGGCCTTTTTAGACTACTTTTGATTTTACCTTTAAATTTCACCTTAAAATTGTTTCTTAATTCCTTAATTGTTTACCTTGCCCTGTTTGGTATCATTCTTTTCAACACAACCTCACCTGTGTGGCTTTAGAGTTATTTTTTCATTTTGACATACTGTATTAATACACTGGACCTAAAATCACACACAAAAAAAACATAAAATCCGAGGAGGAAAAAGTTTGATTTTTTACTGTGAAAACCACAAACATATCTAACGAACCATTTTTGTAACTTAGGATGGAAATATAAATTGTAAACTTCAAAAACTTATGTCGTAATTTAGCAAACAACAAAGTTATATAACTATTTACATTAAAATGAATGCAATGCCTCAGGCGTTTTTTGAACAATTATTTACAAAACAAACAGATGCCACACAAATTATCTGTGAAACTCTGAAAAACAGTTCCTATGCCCCTCCACCACAACACAGAGGGGCACATCACAGGCCAGACACTTCTAGGTTGTGTCATTCCTCCTGTTGTCCACCTGGAGCAGCATCCTCTGTATTCCAGGGCTCAGAGCTGAGGCGTGGTTCTGCTGCCTGAGCTAGCCTCGTGTCACCAGGCTCCTCACGTACGGCCAAGATGCTGGTTTCCATAGTTCCGAAATGGCGTTTCACGGGTGAGACGGCAGTGTGCAGCTCTGTGACATGACGAGCAGAAGTTAAGTTGGGCTTGATACACCTACCCAAACAGTGAAGAAAGGAAAAGATTGATTAAGAGTGGCATCTTCCTCACCTTTCCACCTTCACCGAGCTAACACCCAGCTAACTGACCACGAGGTCGAACCTCTTTGTGTGTGCATTGGACTATTTTATGGTCTATGGACATGAACATGGAGCATGCATATGCACGCAAATCTTTGGAGACCCATCTGGAACTCATGGATGAGCTACTCAATCAAGGGCCATCCTCAGAGTCTTCTCCAGAAACTTTAAAGAGACCAAGTAAGAAACCAAAGACACTGACTGAGGAGCGGGACGAGCAGTTGGTGACTAATTCACATCTGTTGTCAGTCATGGAAAGAATTGAGAAGATGCAAGAAGAGTCTCTTAGATGGCTCCAGTCAGTGGAAGCAACAGTTAAAGACAACACAGACACCTTAAAAAGTGTCACGGACTCTCTTGAATTCCTGGGGAAACAGGTAGAAAATGTAACCAAACAAGCTGAGACTCTCCAAACCAGAGTCAAAACCCTGGAGAAAGAGAACACTGTGCTCCGTGAAAAGTGCAACGACATGGACACCTACAAGAGAAGATGGAATCTCCGAGTGCCCGGGATCCCTGAACGACCAGGAGAAGACATCAAGAGGATGTCATCAACCTTTTCAGTCAGGTCTCCCCCGACATCGCCGACCAACTGAACCTCTCTGTGGACATCACTCACTTACTGGGTCCCCGCTCCGGGGAGGCAAGGTCCAGCCGCCGGTTACGGTTCGCCAGAAGCACAGCTCCAAGCCGAAGCCCACGGCTCACCACCAGCCTGTTCACGTTTCCAACCGCTTTTCCCCACTCAGCGACACACCCGCTGAGGATAAAACTCTGGTTATTGGCAGCTCTATTCTGAGAAACGTGAAGTTAGCAACACCAGCGACCATAGTCAAATGTATCCCTGGGGCCAGAGCGGGCGACACTGAATCAAATTTAAAACTGCTGGCTAAAGCTAAACGTAGATTCAGTAAGATTGTTATTCACGTCGGCGTCAATGACACCCGATTACGCCAATCGGAGGTCACTAAAATTAATATTGCCTCGGTGTGTGAATATGCAAAAACGATGTTGGACTCCGTAGTTTTCTCTGGACCCCTCCCAAATCTGACCAGTGATGACATGTTTAGCCGCATGTCATCATTTAATTGCTGGCTGTTCAGGTGGTGTCCCGCAAACGATGTGGATTTCGTTAATAATTGGCAAACTTTCTGGGGAAAACCTGGTCTTATTAGGAGAGACGGCATTCATTCCCACTTTGGATGGAGCTGCTCTCATTTCTAGAAACCTGGCAAACTTTATTAGTAATTTAAATCCCTGACAACCCAGAGTTGAGACCGGGACTCAGAGACGCAGTCCTACACGCCTCTCTGAGCTTCTAGTTCAGTTACCCAGCCATAGTTTTCATAGATTTATACAAACGGTGTCTGTCCCCCGACCACCTAAATTATTTAAATCTAAAATTAAACAAAGAGGAGTTGTGCATAACAACCTCATAAAAATTAAAACCTCTTCTGTGACAGAAAGACAAAACAGGAGACTTAAATGCAGACTGTTAAATATCAGGTCTCTATCGTCTAAAGCAGTGTTAGTAAACGAATTAATATCAGATAATCATATTGATTTACTCAGTCTCACTGAAACCTGGCTGTGTCAAGATGAATATGTTAGTCTAAATGAGTCCACTCCTCCCAGTCATAATAATACCCACATTCCTCAAGGCAGTGGCCAAGGAGGGGGAGTTGCAGCCATTTTTAACTCTAGCCTGTTAATCAGCCCTAAACCTAAACTAGATTATAATTCATTTGAAAGCCTCGTTCTTAGTCTTTTACATCCGACCTGGAAAACCTCGCAGCCACTTTTATTTGTTATAGTGTACCGTGCTCCTGGCCCGTATTCTGAATTTTTATCTGAATTCTCAGAGTTTTTATCCAGTTTAGTTCTTAAATCAGATAAAGTTATTATTGTAGGCGATTTTAACATTCATGTTGACGTTGATAATGACTCCCCGGCTACCGCGTTTATCTCATTATTAGACTCCATTGGCTTCAGTCAGGGTGTACATGAACCCACTCACTGTTTTAACCATACCCTCGATCTAGTTCTGACTTATGGAATTGAAATTGATAATCTAAAAGTTTTTCCACAGAATCCCTCGCTCTCAGATCATTATCTGATTACTTTTGATTTCTTTTTACTCGATTACACGCCACTCAGCAACAGTTACTATACTAGATGTTTATCAGATAGTGCTGTCGCAAAATTTAAGGAAAAGATTACTCCGTCATTAAATTCAATACCAAGTCCCTCAGTAACAGAGGTTTCCTGTACCGACTTTGATCATTTTGTCGATAGCGCCGTAGGCTCGCTGCAAACAACACTTGACTCTGTAGCTCCTCTTAAAAAGAAGTTAAAAAAGCAAAGAAAGTTCGCTCCTTGGTATAACTCTCAAACCCATAAGTTAAAACAAATATCGCGAAAATTTGAAAGGAATTGGCAATTAACCAAACTGGAAGTATCTCGTTTAATCTGGACAGACAGTCTCCAAACTTATAAGAGGGGCCTCCGCAATGCCAGAGCAAACTATTACTCAGCATTAATAGAAGACAATAAGAACAACCCCAGGTTTCTTTTCAGCACTGTAGCCAGGCTGACTGAGAGTCAGAGCTCTATTGAGCCTTGTATTCCTTTAGCCCTTAGCAGTAATGATTTTATGAGCTTTTTTAATGACAAAATTCTAACTATTAGAGGCAAAATTCATGACTTCCTGTCCTCAGATAGTACCTATCTAACCTCAAACACAGCTGTAAAACCTAATATATATTTAGATTGCTTCTCCCCAATTTCTCTTCAAGAATTGACCGCATTGATTTCTTCATCTAAATCATCAACGTGTCTCTGAGACCCCATCCCAACTAGGCTACTTAAGGAGGTCTTTCCTTTAGTTAACACTCATATATTAGATATGATCAATATATCCTTATTAACAGGCTATGTACCACAGTCTTTTAAGGTAGCTGTAATTAAACCTCTACTAAAAAAGCCCACCCTGGATCCAGAGGTGTTAGCCAACTATAGACCAATATCTAATCTTCCCTTTATGTCAAAGATCCTTGACAAAGTAGTCGCAGACCAGCTGTGTGATTTTCTCCATGATAATAATCTATTTGAGGAATTTCAGTCAGGATTTAGAGTGCATCATAGCACTGAGACAGCACTAGTTAAAATTACAAATGACCTTCTGATTGCTTCAGACAAAGGACTTGTCTCTGTACTTGTTTTATTAGATCTTAGTGCGGTGTTTGACACAATTGACCATCAAATTCTGCTACAGAGACTGGATCACTTAATTGCCCTAAAAGGTTCTGCACTGAGCTGGTTTAAATCCTATTTATCTGATCATTTTCAGTTTGTTCACATTCATAATGAATCATTCTTACGTACCAAAGTTTGTTTTGGAGTTCCGCAAGGTTCTGTGCTCGGACCAATCCTATTTACTCTGTATATGCTTCCTTTAGGTAACATCATTATAAAGCTCTAAATGGTCAAGCTCCGTCATATCTTAGAGAGCTCATAGTGCCTTATTATCCCACCAGAACACTGCGCTCTGAGAACGCAGGGTTACTCGTGGTCCCTAAAGTCTCCAAAAGTAGATCAGGAGCCAGAGCATCAGGCTCCTCTCCTGTGGAATCATCTTCCTGTTATGGTCCGGGAGGCAGACACCATCTCCACATTTAAGACTAGACTTAAGACTTTCCTCTTTGATAAAGCTTATAGTTAGGGCTGGCTCAGGCTTGCCCTGTACCAGCCCCTAGTTAGGCTGACTTAGGCCTAGTCTGCCGGAGGACCCCGTATAATACACCAGACACCTTCTCTCCTTCTCTCTCTCTCTCTCTCTCTCTCTCTCTTTCTATTACTGCATCTTGCTAACTCGGCCATTCTGGATGTCACTAACTCGGCTTCTTCTCCGGAGCCTTTGTGCTCCACTGTCTCTCAGATTAACTCATATCGCAGCGGTGCCTGGACAGCGTGACGTGTGTGGTTGTGCTGCTGTCGTGGTCCTGCCAGATGCCTCCTGCTGCTGCTGCCATCATTAGTCATTAGTCATACTTCTACTGTTATTATACACATATGACTATTGTCACACTTGTATACTGCCAGATATTAATACATACTTTCAACATATTGTACCGCAGTAGCCAGAACTATAACTATAATATTATTACTTTCAATAATGTTGTTGTAAGCTACTGTCATTACCTGCATCTCTCTCTCTCTCTCTCTCTCTCTTTCTCTGTCTCATTGTGTCATGTGGATTACTGTTAATTTGTTATACTGATCTGTTCTGTACGACATCTATTGCACGTCTGTCCGTCCTGGAAGAGGTATCCCTCCTCAGTTGCTCTTCCTGAGGTTTCTACCGTTTTTTTTTCCCCATTAAAGGGGTTTCTTTGGGGAGTTTTTCCTTATCCGCTGCGAGGGTCATAAGGACAGAGGGATGTTGTATGCTGTAAAGCCCTGTGAGGCAAATTGTGATTTGTGATTTTGGGCTTTATAAATAAAATTGAATTGAATTGAATTGAAGAATTCAGATACAAATTCAGAATACGGGCCAGGAGCACAGTACACTATAACAAATAGAAGTGGCTGCGAGGTTTTCCAGGTCGGATGTAAAAGACTAAGAACGAGGCTTTCAAATGAATTATAATCTAGTTTAGGTTTAGGTCTGATTAACACACTAGAGTTAAAAATGGCTGCAACTCCCCTTCCTTAGCCACTGCCTCGAGGAATGTGGGTATTATTATGACTGGGAGGAGTGGACTCATTTAGACTAACATATTCATCTTGACACAGCCAGGTTTCAGTGAGACTGAGTAAATCAATATGATTATCTGATCTTAATTTGTTTACTAACACTGCTTTAGACGATAGAGACCTGATATTTAACAGTCTGCATTTAATTCTCCTGTTTTGTCTTTCTGTCACAGAAGAGGTTTTAATTTTTTATGAGGTTGTTATGCACAACTCCTCTTTGTTTAATTTTAGATTTAAATAATTTAGGTGGTCGGGGGACAGACACCGTTTGTATAAATCTATGAAAACTATGGCTGGGTAACTGAACTAGAAGCTCAGAGAGGCATATAGGACTGCGCCTCTGAGTCCTGATCTCAACTCTGGGTTGTCAGGGATTTAAATTACTAATAAAGTTTGCCAGGTTCCTAGAAATGAGAGCAGCTCCATCCAAAGTGGGATGAATGCCGTCTCTCCCAATAAGACCAGGTTTCCCCAGAAAGTTTGCCAGTTATTAACAAAACCCACATCGTTTGCTGGACACCACCTGGACAGCCAGCGATTAAATGATGACATAGTATAGCATATTAATAAATTTATTAATATATTTTAATGAAGAAAAAGCTTGATTGTTGATTGAGTTTATTTTTGCACACACACTCACTCTCTTTTATACCCACAGCCATCAGACTTAATAATTCTTTGTTAAATAGATGATCTTACAGACTTCTTTGAAATTTTCTTTTCGGGGATTAGTAAAGTTATTGTTATTACACTGACTGCTGTGATCCCTCAAAAGTAGTAAAAAACATTTTCAGTATTTACATAAACACTGAAATTAATTTTGGTATTGGTATTATAACTATGAAAATGGGACTGTGGTCAAGATAATTTGAAAAAAAGATACAGAAGGATGAGCAGCAGGGGATATTTGCAGCACAGTTGGTGGAAAAGTGAATATGTGCACAACGGTGTGCTATACATAATATGCTATACTGTGTTTTGTATTGTGTATATGGTGTTTATATAGTATGTTTATACAGTATATAAATACTGTGAACTGTGTTGTGACCTAAATAACATGCTGTTGCTATGTGCAGAAAGTATTAAAGCATGAAATCCCGCATTTTTAATGTACGAAAGCATCCTGTATCATAACTACATGTGTGCCGTTTGTAACAAACCAAACCGCGTGAAAATCAGTTGAAAATTCAGTGAGTTATTGTATTTTACTTGTGCATACAGCTCCTTCCTCAATAGAAGTGAATGCACTGTGGAAGCGAGATCAGACCCCGTCGCTCTGATAGGCGGTCAATGGCGCGTGTATATATGTCTATGCCTGGGAGCTAAATTTTTTATAAAAGGTTTATAGATGTCAAATCAATCATCAAAACATGTTAGCCAGAAAATGGTCACGGAACTGAAGTTCTGGACCCTACTATAATGTATTTGTCTGATTTGAAGGTTTATTCTGTGAACAGAAAACATGTTGTGTGACTGATGGTGAAGTTTAGTTGTCAGAGACTAAATACATTCATCATAAACTATGGGCTACAGAGTCTACTGTATATTAACACTATTTTTTGGTAGATTGGCTTATGGGTGGGGTGAACCCCAACGTACAGGCAGAGAGTCTGGGGGCTATCAGAAAGCCCACCCCGCCCCTCCACCTCTCACCCGGAGCAACTCCAGCAAAGGAGAGAGTCCAACCCCTCTCTTGGGTTCAGAGCTGAAATGTGGCCTGAGCTGGCTCAACCTCTTCCACAAGCTCTGGCTCCTTCCCTGCCAGAGAGGTGACATTCCATGTCCCAAGAGCCAACTTCCGTAGCCGAGGATCAGGCCGCCAAGGCCCCCGCCTTGGTCTGCTACCTGATCCACACTGCACCGGACCCTTCTGGATCCCTCTGCGGGTGGTGGGCCTGTCCTGCGGTATCGCTGCTGTCTCTGATATACTCCGCTCTGCCTTACTCTCTACTCTGCTCTACTCTACTGTGCTGTGCTCTACTCTATACTCTGCTCTACTCTACTCTACTCTGGAATCTATTCTTCTCTACCCTACTCTGCTCTACTCTATACTCTACTCTTCTCTACTCTACTCTGCTCTACTTTGCTCTACTCTACTATGTTCTGCTCTACTCTGCCCTACTATACTCTAATCTTCTCTACTCTACTCTGCTCTACTTTGCTCTACTCTGCTCTACTCTACTCTGCTCTGCCCTCTCAAAAATTAAATTGTTTTATTGACCACAAAACATTTGTCTTTGAATTTGTAAATCCCACCATAAGGCATACATTTGAGGAAATATGATGCAACCTTAAAAACAGTATAATGGTCACTACCGAAACAGGACAGTCACTACCAAAACAGTGCAGTCACTACTGAAACACTGGGTGTTTTGTAAAAAATAAAGTATACTGAGTTATCAACTAAAGTATTATGATGCTAATCGGTCACATTTATGTTCTATTAACTCTGAAATCAATCTGATCAGCGTTATGCATTTTACAAAGAAAGATTGCACTTAGATTTTGAAGAATTCTATAATTTGAACTTCGAAATTTATTAAAATATTATTTTTTTATAGATTTAATTGTGAAAACCTTCAGTCAAAATTTATAAAAATTTAATTCTTTAAACAAGTGAAAGGCAGGCACAAGACAGGTTGATGTATATTTTTTTGTGTAATATTATACTATATGTTTCAGTAGTGACAAATTTTGGGAGAGGAAAAACATTCCAAAACAGTCTGAAAATACACACATTCTATATATATATATATATATAAACTACATATATATATATATATATATATATATATATATATATATATATATATATATGTCCCAAAATCCCATTCAAAAAATGTACATATATATATATATATATATATATATATATATATATGTAGTACAGGCCAAAAGTTTGGACACACCTTCTCATTCAATGCGTTTTCTTTATTTTCATGACTATTTACATTGTAGATTCTCACTGAAGGCATCAAAACTATGAATGAACACATGTGGAGTTATGTACTTAACAAAAAAAGGTGAAATAACTGAAAACATGTTTTATATTCTAGTTTCTTCAAAATAGCCACCCTTTGCTCTGATTACTGCTTTGCACACCCTTGGCATTCTCTCCATGAGCTTCAAGAGGTAGTCACCTGAAATGGTTTCCACTTCACAGGTGTGCCTTATCAGGGTTAATTAGTGGAATTTCTTGCTTTATCAATGGGGTTGGGACCATCAGTTGTGTTGTGCAGAAGTCAGGTTAATACACAGCCAACAGCCCTATTGGACAACTGTTAAAATTCATATTATGGCAAGAACCAATCAGCTAACTAAAGAAAAACAAGTGGCCATCATTACTTTAAGAAATGAAGGTCAGTCAGTCCGGAAAATTGCAAAAACTTTAAATGTGTCCTCAAGTGGAGTCGCAAAAACCATCAAGCGCTACAACGAAACTGGCACACATGAGGACCGACCCAGGAAAGGAAGACCAAGAGTCACCTCTGCTTCTGAGGATAAGTTCATCCGAGTCACCAGCCTCAGAAATCGCAAGTTAACAGCAGCTCAGATCAGAGACCAGATGAATGCCACACAGAGTTCTAGCAGCAGACCCATCTCTAGAACAACTGTTAAGAGGAGACTGCGCGAATCAGGCCTTCATGGTCAAATAGCTGCTAGGAAACCACTGCTAAGGAGAGGCAACAAGCAGAAGAGATTTGTTTGGGCCAAGAAACACAAGGAATGGACATTAGACCAGTGGAAATCTGTGCTTTGGTCTGATGAGTCCAAATTTGAGATCTTTGGTTCCAACCGCCGTGTCTTTGTGAGGCGCAGAAAAGGTGAAGCGGATGGATTCCACATGCCTGGTTCCCACTGTGAAGCATGGGGGAGGAGGTGTGATGGTGTGGGGGTGTTTTGCTGGTGACACTGTTGGGGATTTATTCAAAATTGAAGGCACACTGAACCAGCATGGCTACCACAGCATCCTGCAGTGACATGCCATCCCATCCGGTTTGTGTTTAGTTGGACGATCATTTATTTTTCAACAGGACAATGACCCCAAACACACCTCCAGGCTGTGTAAGGGCTATTTGACCAAGAAGGAGAGTGATGGAGTGCTGCGGCAGATGACCTGGCCTCCACAGTCACCGGACCTGAACCCAATCGAGATGGTTTGGGGTGAGCTGGACCGCAGAGTGAAGGCAAAGGGGCCAACAAGTGCTAAACACCTCTGGGAACTCCTTCAAGACTGTTGGAAAACCATTTCAGGTGACTACCTCTTGAAGCTCATGTAGAGAATGCCAAGAGTGTGCAAAGCAGTAATCAGAGCAAAGGGTGGCTATTTTGAAGAAACTAGAATATAAAACATGTTTTCAGTTATTTCACCTTTTTTTGTTAAGTACATAACTCCACATGTGTTCATTCATAGTTTTGATGCCTTCAGTGAGAATCTACAATGTAAATAGTCATGAAAATAAAGAAAACGCATTGAATGAGAAGGTGTGTCCAAACTTTTGGCCTGTACTGTATATTACTGTACAAACTGTAAATAAATCTTTATTCCTGACTATGTGACGTCGCCATTAATGTGTTTCTAGTTAAAATATTGATTATTTATTTATTTATTTGGTAGATTGGCTTATGGGGTGATTTTGAAGGAGTAATTAAGTTAATCTTCTCATAAGTGGATGTAATATGTAGAGATGCCATCTAGGCCGTTTTTCTTAGTTTTGGGGGTTTTTTTAAGTCTATATTTTGCTTTACAAAAACGTGAAAAAGCAGCTGTGACCAAGCAATCACAAGGTGAGTAGCACTGTAAGCATAATTAATAGCGATATACTTCAGCTTGCCTGTGTGTTTTTGTATGCAAGCGGGTCTGCTGCAGTCTGCTGACAGTCCAAAATAGCGGTGGTAGGACAAAACCATGGGTGAGTCTGTTGCTATGGGGCGTTCTATAGAGTGTGCCAGGGCTGACGTCAAAACCCAGAAGTTCAGCATCGCGCTGGTTCCCAGAAGAGAAAGTGAATGTGATTTTTGCATTGCGCTTTGGATTATGTCAGAAAATAAGCTCTGTGGCTAACACAAGTTTATGATATTTACAGGTTTTGTTCAGCGAGGTAATCTTCACATATGAACACCTTTCATACCACATTTGAAGCTTAAATGCAATCGCCAGAGGTAAAAAGCTAACGTTAGGCTTTAACAGACTACATGACTACTCCACAGTCACATGACTCTTTACGTCACCGCCACTAAGCTTTCAACTGATTCCGTCCGCTTTATTTTAAAAACATTGTATAATGGGGAAATCGGACTGTTTAAGCTAAATAAGAAGCTGTAATGGCAGACTGCCAGCACTCTCGCCTGTTCGGGGGTGATGACATTTAATGTCCCTGACAGGGTTTGTAGTCGTATTGAGCAACTTGTTAGCAACCGCCTTTTTTACGACACTTAAAAGCTTCAAAATTCACAAGTAGGGTATTTACTGACGTGTTTTATGTCGTAGAACAAAACCTGAAACTCGCTTAAGCTTTTGTTAACCACAGACCTTATTTGAGGCATTTTACCAAAATCCCATTCAAAAAACGTATTGACTTTTAGATGACAGAACCAGAGGTGCTAAAAGCGCTAACGGAGTTCCGGGTTTACTGGCACACTCTATTGAGCTTCGTCTCTTGGGGTCCGTCCCAAGTCTCTTAAATTACTAATGGTGAGAGCCAGGCGGTGCAGTCGGTGGAGAGCAACTGCAGCGCCTGGCTCTAAAAACTGCGGCCGCCTCGCTCTCGTGGTTTTATCACTGTCCACTTTTGTAATACGTCAGAGCAAGTCGGGATGAAGTCGGACACAAAACTAACCGGCATGCATTGTGCACCAATCTCCGGTGATTGAATCTGCGCAGGCCTGGCTCATCTCCAGGCTTTTTTTTTTTTCTCTTTACCTTTATTTACATATTAAAGTACAAAGAAAAACTGTTTGTGCCAGGGGATTAAAAAGAAACAAAAACAACAGAATACAAAACAGACATACAAAACAAAAAGCAAAATCAAAACTAACAAATGAAAGGATATTCAATACCATTCAATACAGTCATCAATCTTTACAATACTTATCGAAAAAAGAGTCAGTTTTAAGTGCCTTCTTGCTCTTAAGGCCTTCAATAGCTGTGCAATATTGTTTCAGATCATGCAGAAAAGGTTCAAAGCTTGGTTTGGATTCTGCCCATTCCTTCTTATGAATGTGAAATTTTCCTAGAAAAAGAAGAAGCTGTACAAAAAAAATAAAGTCTTTCTCTTTCTCCTTGTCTTCAAAACAAATAAAAATGCCCTTTTCTTTTAAGTGGATTGCTTGTCCAGTTTTTCTGTTGATGTAATTTTGAACATCCATCCAGAATATTACAATGATAAAACAGATGACAAATTGTTTTGTCCTCATTTCCACAAAAAACACAAGAATATTCAATATTGATCTTAAATCTCTCTAAAGTTTTCTTTGATGGATATATTTTATGCAATATTTTAAAAGAGACCTCTTTAACTTTATTATTCAGACAGAATTTATCACCAACTAGCCACATTTTTTCCCAATCAATTTCACCATAAAGCGAGGTCCAAAAGAATTTTGCTGAAGGCAGAGATATTGTATGGATGTGATTCCTGATGAATTTATTCGAACATTTATTCTTAGTAATGTGATTTACTCAAACCACTACTGAGTGGAATAGTCATAGAGATCTCACTTGTAGAACCTCTAAGAAGCTGCAGTACACTCCTCGGTAGAGCATCAAAGACAAAGCAGCCTGAACTTAGAGAGGAATTCATCATACAATAGTAGCTGTCCCCCAGCATTCAAAAGTTGTTTAACTAATACAATACCATTTTCAACCCACATTTTATAATAGAGTGATTTATTTTTATATTGAATATTCTTGTTATTCCAGATGTAATATCTCGTTGGCGAGAAATTATGTATGTACACCATTTTCCAGGACAGCAGCTCTTGTTTATGAAAGTTTGCTAATTTTACAGGTAATTTTTCAATCTTATAATCACATTTTAACAGAAATTTAAGACCACCAACTGAGTTAAATATATGTTTAGGGAAAGCATTCCAAATATTGTCTTTTTCTTTAATCAGATTAGTTAACCATTTTACTTTGAAAGTACTATTTAATGTTTCAAAACTTACGACCTCAAGACGACCATCTCTTCTTGTATTACATAGAATATCTTTTCTTAAATAATGACATTTGTTCCTCCAAATAGTTTTATTTAATTTTTTGTATATTGCCGCAGGCATTTCAAGTGCTAAAGACACATAGACAGCTCGAGATATCCCCTCAGCTTTAGACAACAAGACCCGAGAGATCTCTCATCAGCCACATATAGAACTTTTTTGTTATTTGTTCCACTATAGGGTCAAAATTTAAGTTACTGCGAAGTTTTTCATTTTTATCAATGACAACACCTAAATATGTGACCGTATTCTTCACAGGAATACCATTCACTTCAGATTGATCACAGTCCTTTAGTGGAAATAACACAGATTTGTTCAAATTCATTTTTAAACCTGACACAGCAGAGAACTCATCAATACAATTAACAGCTTTGATCACCTTATGCCTATTAGACAACAAAACAGTGGTATCATCAGCCTGTTGTGCAAATTTAAATTCTCTAAGGCCTTTATACCTTGAAATAAACCTTTCTTAATATGCACAGCCATAATTTGAGTTACAAGAAGGAATAAAAAAGGACTCAGGGGACATCCTTGTCTTATTCCCCTACAGATGTCAAATCTAGGAGTAGTACTGTAGGCTAGCTTAACAGAGCTGTTACATCCACTATACAATGTTTTAACTGCCTTCAAAAAATGGCTTCCAAAATCAAAACATTTGATAGTTTTAAACATAAATTGGTGACTTATCGTATCAAATGCTTTGTAAAAATCAAGAAATAAAATAAAACTCTCATCCATTATATATTCATTATAATCAACCATATCTAATATTAATCGTACATTGTTACATATGATTCTTCCAGGCATAAAGCCAGACTGTTCTTCATCAATAATATCATCTAATCCTGATTTTAATCTTTTAGCAAAGACCATGGCAAATATCTTTGTATTGTTATTTAACAGACTAATTGGTCTCTAATTCTCAATACTTAATTTATCTTTTTTTGGTTTAGGGATCAATTTGATAAGACCTTGACGAAGAATTGGCGCAAGTTCTTTTTCTATGGCTTCTTCAAATACAGCAACTAAAAATGGGGCTAATGTCTCACTAAAATCTTTATAGAATTCACATATTAACCCATCAATACCAGGATATTTGTTATCCTTTAGAGAGCCAATACATTTTTGTACCTCTGTTAAGCTAACCTTCAGGTCACACACAGTTTTAAAACCGTCATCAATACATTTAATGTACTTTTCAATACTTTTAAGAAATAAATCAATGTTGTCTTCATTTTCACTGTCAGCAGCATATAATTTCTGGTAGAAATCAGCTACATATTGGGAAATATATCTTTCATCTTCACATACCTGGTTATTAGTTTTAAGTTTACATAGAGATGATAGCTCAAAATTCCTTTTTTCCAAATTAAAAAAGTATTTGGTGCACTTTTCCCCTTTTTCTAGCCATTTCCTTCAAGACCTAACAAAGGCCCCTCTGGCCTTTTCCTCATACATTTTGTCCAATTCAAGTTGTAACGCTGACAAATCTTTCAGTTCTTCTCCAGACAAGCTTAATTTCTCTGATAGTCTTACTATTTTTGTAATTATCTGATCCTCTCTTTCTCTATTTGCTTTAGCAATTTTTCCCCAGATGCAATAGCTGACTTTCTAATGTCATATTTCATCAACTCCCAATAGTTTCCAAAACTGTTAAGTGAATTTGCTTGCCTCCAATATTTTTCAATTATTTTTTGGACTTCATTTTTAAATTGCTTATTTTGTAATAATGTTCTATTCAATTTCCAGTACTCTCTATTAGAGTTATATCTAGTTGCTGCCATATTGTAACAGCCTGATGATCTGTAAAAACTGTAGGTTCTATTAGCACAGACTCCACCTTATCATCTATGTCTGAGGAGATCAGCCAGAAGTCTATATGAGATTGTTGAGATCTGTCCTTATTACTCCAGGTATATATTTTTTGGTTTGGATTTCTCTGCCTCCAGATATCAATAAGACCCATCCTGCCACAAATATTCTCTAATTCATTCATTACTCTGTCCTTAGGAGGCCATCTATCCAAATTTTCATCCATCACTGTATTAAAGTCTCCTCTCCATAATACTTTGGCTGTAGGAAATGTTAGTAACAACTGGTCAATTTTGTTTTCTATTGTTGAGAATATAACAGCATTATTTTGTTTATTGTTGGAGGCATATGTATTTACAATGATAAACTGAGAATGGTCAACATCTTCCAGAAGGATTATCCATCTACCATTTGTATCTGAGAAGTGATTGATAATATTACCTTTAAATTTTCTCTGTAATATAGCGACCCCTGCTGACCTGTTACTACCAAAGGAAAACCATACATTTTTCCCCCAGTGACTCCTCCAAAATGACACATCTGCTTCTGAAGCATGAGTTTCTTGGATAAAATAAAAATCTTCACTTTTATTCTGGCAATATAAAAACAAACATTTTCTCTTCAGTTGATTTCTTATACCCCTGGCATTGACAGATAGAACACAAATTGACATCAAAAATAACTAAGAATGAAAAATGAAGACTCTCAGAATCCTCTTTTAGGATTTGAGTAGTACTGTTGCGTCTGCGACAGACCAGTACATTTATATTTTAAAGGGCTTATTCGAAGTTTAATTTAAATTTTTGATGTCAGCTGGACTACCCAGGCTTTACCAGATATCATAACAAGAGACAAGTTATTATCATAACAGAAAGCATACCTCTTAATTCAATTAACCCTTCTAAACCATATTAATTTTAAAGCCTTTGCCTAATAAGCCGACACAGTCTGGTGTAACAGAATAAACGGCCTGATACAGCAAATGTTTTATCACCTATGTGTTGTTCACTGTCACTTTTTTTCCCCTCGATGTAAGCAGCTGGACCTCTGAAGCCTGCTCTCTTCCCCTCCTTCCTCGACTGCTCGACCATCGGCCACAGTTTGTTCTGGGCGTCCTTGGCTTCTTGGGTCAGGTCTTCCATTATTTTTCTTTTTCTTTCATTGAGCAAAGCAGAGGCTTGCCCTGTACCAGCCCCTAGTTAGGCTGACTTAGGCCTAGTCTGCCGGAGGACCCCCCTATAATACACCGGGCGCCTTTTCGCCTTCTCTCTCTCTCTCTCTCTCTCTCTCTCTCACTCATTGTGTCATATGGATTACTGTTAATTTATTATGCTGATCTGTTCTGTACGACATCTATACATCGTATGCTGTAAAGCCCTGTGAGGCAAATTGTGATTTGTGATATTGGGCTTTATAAATAAAATTGATATATATATATATCCCACTCTGGGGTTGAGGTGAATAAAAGAACTGTGTTGTGACCTAAATAACATGCTGTTGCTATCTGCAGAAAGTATTAAAACATGAAATCCCGCATTTTTAATGTACGAAAGCATCCTGTATCATAACTACATGTGTGTCGTTTGTAACAAACCAAACCGCGTCAAAATCAGTTGAAAATTCAGCGAGTTATTGTATTTTACTTGTGCATACAGCTCCTTCCTCAATAGAAGTGAATACACTGTGGAGGCGAAGCGAGACCCATCCAAGATGGCGGCGGCGCAGGACGCGCACAGGCAGTCGATGCGGCGTCTCTGTATATGGCCTAATCCCAAACCACTCCCTACCCACTACCACTTCACTACCGAGTGTCACTCCAAATCAAGTTACACTCGCAGCTGCGGAGGGCACTCCTGATTAAGGGGAAGTGTATGAAAGAGAAGCCAAACCATGGGACGTCCTCACCACTCTACCGAAAGAAGGAAGCAGATGTAACCATGGATACCGACATACGCTTTGTGAAAGCAAAATAGAGCAACTATTAAAAAAAACAAACATTTAAATATTAATTCAAATGAGTTATATTAAAAATAAACTTGGATAAGTGAGATAAAAGAATTATAGATGTTTTTTAAAAAAAAAATCATGAGAATGGGATGAGGAATTTTTTTTAGAGGGATGGTGGTGTGGTGGTTAGCACTCTCGTCTCACAGCAAGAGGGTTGGCGGTTCGATCCCGAGCATGGGAGCCCTTCTGTGCGGAGTCTGCATGTTCTCCCCGTGTCAGCATGGGTTCTCTCGCGGTTAGAAAAAAAATGAATGTTTTTTAGACAGTTTTAAATAGTTTATTTGAGCATATGGACGTGGAGGTTTTGACACTAAACATTCTGAGTTTGTTTGAGACTGTAAAGTCAGGGTGAGGAAAAACAAATGTGAGTGTTTGATCTAAAATATTTTCCAAAGTAGAAAGACGGAACTCTTTCATTTGTACGTTGTTTCCTCCATTGTGATGTTGCGCTTCCTGCTGGGCTCATCATGCACACTCGGCCTGCGTTCCAAATCGCATACTTCTACTATATACTTTTAGTATGTACTGCAGCTGCCCTTAAAAAGTATGTAGTGTAGTATGCAGTATGCATGCAGTATTATTGGGACACACTACATCCGTCATCACATCGCTCCCTGAACTCCGACTCTCTTGCTCACTTCCGATGCCGTCGTAGCGCCACATTTGAATATTTTGTGTTGTTGTACTTTGGAGATGCGGCAAATTTCCTCTCGTTGAGCTCGCCAGAGTTGTGCATACCGTCGGAGGTGCCGGAGAGCTCTGTTGCTGTTATGTCGTAATGTATGTTGTTGTTTCTAATAAACTGACGTGTTCATGTAAACAGTTCCAAGTCTATTGTTAGTGACCTGTCTACTGAACTAGTCACCAGTAGGCATATTAACCCCCTTCACACATAGCTCTCTGTTGCTGGCAGATGTTTGATGTTAAATATATTTACAGCTATGCAGCTGTTGGCACTATATTCTGTCTGCATGTGAAGCAGCCTTACATTCACATTACTTTTATTTGTAGTGTAACATACTTGCACATTCTTACTACATTACTTAATATGTATTTGACTTTTACTATTTATATATTTACTAGTCTATACTGCTCATACCTGGCCCATAGTGTATTCATATTTAGTCATATTCATTCATTATTTATACCACACTTAAACCACTGCCTATACTGGTAGAATCTTCTATATTGTAGTCATAGTTGAACCCTAACATTGATTATACTATAATCACAATAAAGTTGAATGTTGTAACTGTGTTCTTGCAAAACTGTATGATATGTGACAGTATATATTCAGATCATTGCAGTCCTAATATGTAGTGTCTTAGTATCTCAAATTAAATAAACCATGTATGAAAGGAAGTGTAGGCGTTGGTTGTACATGCAGCTCAGTCAGTGCGATGTAACTTCTGCTGCACAAAGGATTGTGGGTCAGAATGGCCAAAGAAGCATGCTGACATGCATACTGCGAAATATGACCGGATGTAGTAGAACATCCTGGTACTTTTGGCATACTGCATCTGACATACTATGTATTGGGACACACTAATTCTTTTTCTGGCATACTAAATAGTATAGTAGTATGGGTATTGGAACGCAGGGCCGCACTCAGCTATAATTGGTTTGGGACGGCCCTTAATATGGCGAAGCTCCGCGTGACCGCGCAAACGGAGGGGGAGTGAATAGGGCGAGGGGATAGGGGCCGGCTTGAGATTATATGGCTGCGTTCCAAAAACAGTTTGAGTCGCCCTCGCTCACTTGCCCTCAGCCCTTGCTATGACGTCACACGGAGGCCACTTGGAGGGCGGAGGGGGAGTGAAAGAGGTAAATGGAACACACCTGCCCTCGTTCACTCACAGGCCAGACAATCATGGATCAACCACATGTTGTTGGAGTAGCGCTATACTGCCTATTCCAAATCACACAAAATATACGGAGACTCATGACATTAAGACGGAGACGTATTCTGCGCTTGATGGCAATACGTCGGTACCTGGTAATTATCAGAATTATTAGTTTTGTATCAAATGTTATTTGGGCAATTCATTATTTATTTATTTATTTGTCTTTACCTTATAATTTGTAGACAGTTTTGTTGTTTAAATACATTTAACCTACTTTAAGTTTAGTTGACATTAGTTTTAGTTTTAGATTGTTTTTTTCCTGATTATTAGGTCTGTTGCCACCACCACCATCCTCCTCCTCCTCCTCCTCCTCCTCCGTGTCCGGAGCCCGGTCGGGACCGGAGCAGAGACCGAAGACGGGCCGACAGCGCAGCAAGAACGTGAGGAAGAGGAAGATGAGCTACTGAATGAGGAGGGATTTAGAAATAAAAGCCTCCCTTCCCTCTTGTGGTCATAACGTAGGCTATATTTTTGATATATAGTCGCTTTTGAATATAGGTCGCATGGTCAGCCAAACTAGGAAAAAACCGCGACTTATGGTCCGGAAAATACGGTACATTAAAACCTTTAAAATTAGCACACAACAAAGAAGCAAGTAACAGAAATACATTCATATGCAATGCCACAGTAAGTTACAAACAAACTCACTCCCAGGCCAGCTTTGAGGCATTTCTTTTGCCAGTAAAGAGAGCTTCATTTCTCATTCTGAGCTTTATGAGGAGCTCCGTCTCCTCATCAGACCCTGTAACAATATGGAAACAATCCCTTAATCACACAGAATGCACAACAAACGACGTGACATCAGAAAAATAAAATGCTATTTAGATACAAGTATTTTGCTTTCTTTTTCTTTTGTCTGTGACAAATAGCTTATATACTTACACTTGTAAACGGTGGGTTCTGCCATAACTGCCACGGACAGTCTAATTGCACAATTAAATACCGACCCGTGCTGGCTCCTTAGTTCATTTTCTTCTTCTTTGGTGGTAAATAGACAGCAGCCAACGGTGTTTGAGGTTCATTATCGCCACCGCATGGACATATTTTTCGTGCACCACTGCAATGCATTGTGGGTGATATACAGCTCTGGAGTGACCATCGTTGTTGACTCGATCACTCAGCCCTCAAGGGTCGATCTCACCAAGTTCACTTCAGCTGTTTAGAGAAATGGAACAGCCCTTATGATGGCGGCGGGGATTCCCCCGAGGGCAAGTGCTGAGGGCAAGTGAGCGAGGGCGACTCAAACTGTTTTTGGAACGCAGCCTCTGTCTATGCTCCCAGGTCCCTCCCACTTCCGGTCCCCTCGCTCTTTAGCAAGTTCACTTCCGTTTGATCGAGACAATGACAGGCTGATTTTGTCTGAGTAACGTTAAGACACTCATTTGAAATTTGATTAGTTGAAACTATCGACCAGGCAGTGATGTCTAGTCGTGAAGCCCTCAACATGAAGCTCCCTCCGATCCAGTCCACGGCCGGAGCCGTGCCGGTCCGGAACGAGAAAGGTGAGACGCTTTCGCGGTTAGCAAGCAGGGGGCTAGCGGCGTGCTAAGTTAGCCAGCTATCTTAACGTAACCTCACTGTTGACACATATAACGCTAGGTCGGTCTGAAATTAGTGACCACTTTATGCTGACTAAATAAAGAATTTAACTAACGTTACTAACATAAGTGGGACCAAATTGGCATATTCCTACAGGCTGCAGCAGTGTAACAATACCAGTGATTTCAGAATGAGATGCTCAGCACACACATGCTTGTGATGTCTGGGTGCCAACATACGTTTGACTATAAAGTGGAGTGTGGTGGAGCAAAATTTCATTATTCCAGTAATCACATAATCACACATAATCCAGTTAATCAATACTTATTACGGCCTCAAAAGTGACCACAGAGTGTTATCAGTTAATCAGTAAAATTAAAGTACGATGCAGGATACCTGTATAGTGATTCAGCAACAAATTGAAAAGCCTTCAGTGCTTTAAGTGGTGGTATGTAACTGGGTGTATTTATTCAAGTAACGTTTTTTTTTTTTTTTTTTTTACTCAAGTATAAAGTCAACGTAGTTACAGTTTACCTTTGTATTTCCATTTTACCATGCTACTTCATGCTATTCATACTCCACTACATCTCAGAGGTGAATATTGTACTTCTCCTGCACCGCATGCCCGACAGCTTTCCTTACTAAAGTTTTTAATCTTTTTCCTGTGCAGGAAAAATCGTGTATCTCCAGATGTGATGATCGTAAATGTTTGTGATAAACTTCCTTTGTGTTGAGAAAATTCTCCTAACATTTTCAATGCAGAATTTGAGTTCAAACACATACTATAGTGTAGTATTAGTACTATTATTGAAGAGATGGATCTAAATACTAAGATTCACAAAAAACGCAAAAAGCAGTTTGTCTTGGGGTCTTCACCTAAAGTGCAGCCATAAAAATACAACATAGTACATAAACAAATCAACATTATATGCCAAACATAATAACAAAACAAAAAAAAGGTAGATGAGTAAATAACATCAAGCGCTAAAAACACCTGTACTTAAATGCAAATCATCATAATCCAGTGCCATGAGTATACTGGCTTCAAGGTATACCGTGATGTAAAACTTGATGGTCATCATACCATTTACATTTGCTTATCTACAATATTAGAGCTTAAACCCTACTTATGGGTTTGAGCTAATTTGTACCGAGACTCTCAACAAAACCCATGTCATCATGAGCTGGTATGGGCAGAAAAATATTGGATTTTTAGGGTTTATTTTTGTTTATTACTATATTTATTTATTTTTCACAACTACCGGTAACTTTCCTGGAAACCAAGGCAACATCACTTAATTGCTTGCTTTGAAGAACCAACCGTTCAAAATCCAGAGATATGAACAAGACAAATGAACAATAATGTAAAACAGAGAGAGACTGCAAATCCTCATATTTAGAAGCTGGAACCGTAACTGTCTATTTTTGGGGGCATTTTGTTGATTCTGTTGGATTTTAGCATCAGCTTTAAAAACATAATTAGTGCATTCCAAAAAGAAAAAAAAACAAGGTGAATAGTACTGAATTGTCATCATTGTGTCTCAGTCTCAGCAAAAATAAGTTCTAAACTTTTGGGAAGCTGTTAAATAATTAACTTACAGTTAAAGTATTGTTATAAAAGCTGGATTCAAGCAAGCATCTACACCTTCAGCATCAGTGATGTGAAAGCCTAGATTGACTAAGCTCATCATTGTCTCTGCATATTCCAGGTGAGCTCTCCATGGAGAAGGTGAAGGTGAAGAGGTATGTGTCAGGTAAACGTCCTGACTACGCACCAATGGAGTCTTCTGATGAGGAAGAAGAGGACTTCCAGTTTGTGAAGAAGGGAAAGGAAATGGAGGCAGAGCTGGAGATGGAAGAGGAAGAGGTCTCTGATCCACGTCTCAAACGTTTGCTCAACCGTGTGTCTGAGGACGTGGAGGAGAGGTTTCGCATTATTTGATTTGAGTTGATTGATATGATCATTTAAGTTTGTGGTGCTAGAGTGTTAATTTGCCCCCGTTGCTTCCTGTTATCTTGTCTTCAGGCTCGCACGACACAGACAGATTGCAGAGCCTGAGGTTATGGCTGAGAGCAGCGAGGACTCTGATGAAGGCACATGGCACCCAGAGCGTGAGGAGAGTAGTGAGGAAGAAGAGGAGGAAGAGGAAGAAGTGGATGATGAGGTTACTGTCTATGCTGTTTAATCTGACCTCAGTGATCTGGGCTTTTCCCAGTCACTGAAGAAGTTATGACAGTGTTTCTATTTTTTCCTTCCAAGCTATAAGAAAAGTTTTTAAGGCGGACTTTCTCTTTCTGTGCAGGAAATTGAGAGGAGACGAGCAATGATGAGGCAGAGAGCCACTGAACGAAAGAATGAGGAGATGGAGGTGATGGAGCTGGAGGAGGAAGGGAAGTCAGGGGAGGAGTCAGAGTCAGAGTCTGAATATGAAGAATACACAGACAGCGAGGATGAAGCAGAGCCCCGGCTCAAACCTGTCTTCATTCGCAAGTATGAACTCAAGCAACAGTTTCCTTACCTTACAACTGTAGCTTAGTGGTTCCTCACATTTCTGGCTTTAAACCCCCCACTCCCCAGTCAAAGTTTAATGGGCTCAGTATGCACAGCATTTAGAAGTATTTGGGGTGTCTGGTGGTTTATCTAGTAGAGTGCATACCATTGAGGCTCAGATCTAATTGCAGTGGCCTCGGTTCGAGTCCAGCCTGGGCCTTTTGCTGAATGTAATCCCCCCTCACTATCCCTTTCCAGTCTCTCTTAAGCTTTCAACATTGAGTGAGGGCAAAATACCCCAAAAATGATCTAAAAAAAAAAAAAAGAGGGGAGCAGTTTGTCCAAAGTGTAGAAAATTCAGAGAACAAAATGAACTTTATTATGTGTAAGAGAGCATACCAACACCCTCCGACACCAGACAGCAGAACACGCTATCTGCGATCTTCACTACAAGCCAATTGGCTGTAGAAACAAGTGAGTTGCAGGTGTCACCTTCAGCCGCCTTGAGCCGAGCTCAGACCACCCAGTTCACACCACTGCAACTTTTCTTCAACGTTCTAAAATGGTTTTGTCTTGGTGGGAATCACTGGTCTGAACTAGGTTTAACAAAATGTTGTCATTATCATTATATACATTTTTTATCATTGAAAATTATGCAGGTCAATATCCAACATGACGTATCATCTAAAAACGGTAGGCAAACTTGTCTGCGTTAGGATGCTCCGTGAGCTTTGAGTGTGAACACAATCAGCACAGGCATATTTCAAAATGTTTGGTCAAATAATGGTTTTATAACTGCAGGCGCAACTGTCTTTTTGAGATCAGATCACACCTGCGCAGCTCCATGTTCCGATATCACACAATGCGGGCTGGAACAATAGTGGAGGGTCCTGTTTATTTTAATAAAGTAAAACAAAAACATTTATCTTAAATTTATTTTTGTATATTCCTCAATAATTGTCTGTTGTTATCATTTAAGTATAAAATGATTAAGTTAAAAATGATGTAATATACTGCAAATGCTAGCTTTTTATATTTATTTGTAATTCATTCAGGCTAATAAGGCTACCAGGCAGAGTGCAACAAGCGCACTGTGGCTGATTTAGTCAATCTAGATATAATAACGTGCAGATTATTTTTTCCCCACGACCAATGGATTAGTTAAAGATTATGTACGACTTCAGTCGACCAGGATATTCTTTGGTTGACTACAGCCCTAGATATCGCACACACCTAGTCAGCATCAATTACTCTCACCAACTGTGTCCCGTATTGATTTAGTAGGTAAAGGATGATCCCGTATTATAAAGATGGACAGGGACACACACACACACACACACACACACACACAGTTATTGCAGAAACCACAGCCATTTTCAATTCGGCTTCTGAAACAACACTTCTCTGACAAAGGTTGTGGTCCATGCAGAATCTCGTGACGCTCATTATAGAACACTGCGTGGCCCCTTGACACTCTCTTGTCTTGCCACTCTCAAAAAGTTCACAGATAAGGTCTGCATAAGGCTGGAGTGCGGCCATAACTAGGCTACAAGTAGTTGAGAATGGAGCGCTCCTCTGTGAAGTTCAAAAGTTCCTCCGCAGATCTTTTTCCCGTTTTTCTGTTCTGGTTTTAAATCAGATAAACAGAAAAATGAGATTGTTTTTCTGATTTGATTTTGAAACGGAAAAACAAAAGAACAAAGGGTACACGGATTTCTTTAGTACAGTCAGCTGGGGACATGATGCAGCAGCACAGAGGAGGAGAAATGTTCCACTGTAAGGCTCTGAGATAACGTTATGTTTTCTCTTCTGCCTGGAAGTGGTGAATTTATGGTTTACTGATACTTAATACCACACAGTCTGTGGTTTCCGTTTGATATCTAGTGTATGGAACCGGTACCTATACAACCAATACCTACCGGACCGAAACAAAACGCACATTACGGTGCCTCCTTTCAGTGCTTTTTTTAATGCTGTGTCTCCCTCTATTGGACGTTACACGTAACAGAATCATTCATTCATTCATTCATTTGTTCACTTACTGAGTGTATATTATTATTTAAGGCACACTAAGCACCATTGAGCGTCACTTCTGTTTACGTTCAACAGTGATATCAAACACAACAGAGCTAGCTTGCCCCTCGGCCTCAGTGACTCTGTCATAAACAAGCAATGGCTGCTAGTTACCCAGGATTTACACACCTGTTCAAGGGATACATGAAGCATGAACATGAAAATGCACCCATTATCTACTCACTCATATACTGATGAAGGCTCAGGTGAAGTTTTAGAGTCCTCACAACACTTGAGGAGATCCAAGGGGAGAGGAGGTAGCAACACAACTCCACCTAGGGGGTATTCCAGAAAGCGGGTTATGTGAAAACTCAGAGTATGTTAACCCTGAGATGGGAGAAAATCTGAGTTATCGGTTCCAGAAAGAGAGGTAACTGAAACTCTGAGTCAGTCACCATGGTAACAGACTTGAACGTGAACGTGAACATAACCTGCTCGCTGACAGGTTTTCTTCAATAAACCCTGAGTTTTTCTCTGTCTCCTCCCTCTTACACGCTGTTTCATTTCCTCATTCATTCAGTCCGTGTCAAAGCTTGTATCGAAGCGCATTAATTAGCGGAGATTTACCGTCTGCCACAGTCTAAATCCTGCTGGATATTAGTTTGTTACTCAGGACTGTCTTGTTACTGAATTTATGCACATCAATCATTTCTTTGGACATCAGTTTTTGTCTTTACATTCAAATATTCCACAGCGAGAATACACCCTCAGCTCAGAATCAAACCTCTGTCCTTTTTATATTTATTTTTTTATAACACTGTGCACAAGGATCAGACTGTCAGTCTGTTAGAGCAGCTCCGAAATGTTTATTGCACATAATGTGTAGGTCTAATTATTTAAATTTTAAAAACTGGTATGAAGCTTTAGACACGTAGTATCAATGACTAATGATCTCTATCGCTGATGTCATTGGTCGCACTGATGGAACATAATTCCTATAGCCTAATATTGGGGATTATATGTTAATATTTCTGAGTGAGCAATGGTGCAGCATTTCAGTGTCTTTAAATTTACTACATTTGTAGCTGAAATAAAGTCACTGAATGCTGTTGAGTCAAGATATAAATAGATGTCCAACATTTTAAAATCTATTGTATTTTAACCTCAACGTCTTTTCAAGTGCAAATCACCAAACATATTATTACTGGGTCACACTGTGAGTTTACAGTCATGTCTTTATGTCTTTGATCTATAGCCTATATGTTTTAAATCTTCCTATTTTTCAGTTGCTGCCTCCTGTGTTTTTCCCCATCAGATTAAATCTGAACAAATATATTATTATATATTATTAATATAATGTAATGTATCTACAGCCTGATACACAGTCAGATTCCACCACTTTATCTTCATTAAGAATTATGTAAGTCTGATAAATGATGGATAAACGGACAACACTGAATAAAACTTTTTTATTAACTTTATGGTTAACTTATTTACACTTTCCTTGCTCTGACTCTGGCTCTTCTTTTAAAGATAAACGTGCACTGTCTGCTACACGTGCATTGATATCTCTGCATCCACTGGATTAAAATGGAGGCACTGTCTTATTTACCTGTTGCCATGGTGAATCATGGAGTCGGAGCTCCATTGATGATGGCTTTTTATTGTCGGCTTAACTCAGAGTGAACATACTCAGAGTTGACTGAACTAACTCAAATCAGCTGTTCTGGAACCGGTAACTCAGAGTTTCCCATCTCAGGGTAAATCAACTCGGAGTTCAGGGTTAGACTCAGAGTTTGTTGAACCTCCTACCTGGAATACCCCTTTAATGGAGGATTACAGCGCCCCAGATTCAAACGTCCAAAAAACACATAATTGAAACCACAAAATATCTCCATACTGCTCGCCTGTAGTGATCCAAGTGAAGCCCCGACATAAAAAGTTGTTTGGAAAATCGTCATTTGAATTCTGTTTTTAGTCGTGGGCACCGTGTTCATGTGTGTGTGCTTACTTTGGCTGGTCTCACGCTGGCTGGTTGGTATAGCCTGGACCCAAATGTTTTTGTTGCCATTTGCGGAGCCTGGGCTGCCTACAGAGACTGGACTTTAGTAAAGTTAATATTATTATAATGTTAATTTGTTAAGTGTTTTTATTATATTTTAAAACTGTTAAGAGTTCATATACCTATTTATTTATAGGTATTTCTAATTTTCCTCAGCAATAAATAAATAAAAACATGGTTCAGGCACTGTTTAAGCACCGGCACCGGTATCGGAAAAAACCCAAAAGATACCCAACCCTATCGTTAACGTATTTAGCTTGTTTGCCTTAATACATGAGTGCTGCTTTCACACTGAACCCACTGAGCCCCATTTAAAACTTTGTGGAAATAAAAACAAATCATTGAATATTGTATTAAGTGGCTGAATCTGATTTGACTGACATAATTAGTCAGGAGCAGCCTTAATTTTTTTTTATATTATATAATAGATCAAAGCAATAAAACCATGAATGCAACATAATAACAGAAAAATTGTCACTTCATGATATGTTTAACCTGTATTCCTTTTTTTCTATGTGCACCACAGAAAGGACAGAGTCACAGTGGCAGAGCGTGAAGCAGAGGAGCAGAGGCAAAGAGAGCTGGAAGCTGAGGCCAAGAGGCAGGCAGAGGAGCGACGGCGCTACACCCTCAAGATTGTGGAGGAGGAGGCTAAGAAGGAGTTTGAGGAGAACAGGCGCACACTGGCAGCTCTGGATGCTTTGGACACTGATGGAGAGAATGAGGAGGAGGAATACGAAGCCTGGAAAGTCAGAGAGTTGAAACGCATCAAGAGGGACAGAGAGGCCCGAGAAGTGTGAGTAAACACAGATACGGCTCCCTGAAATGACTTGACGTCACAAAAAATGAACTTGACAGATTTAGAACTGAATGTGTGGTGTTCTGTCCCTAGCATGGAGAAGGAGAAGGCTGAAATCGAGAGATTCCATAACATGACAGAGGAGGAGCGTCGGGCTGAGCTCAGAAACAGCGGTAAACAAGTCACCAACAAAGCCAGCAAAGGCAAATACAAGTTCCTCCAGAAGTACTACCACAGAGGAGCCTTCTTCATGGTAAGTCAGTACAGAGGTGAATAGTTAATTCATGACTGCAGTTTGGTCTGACCATAGCTTTGTCAGATTCATCAGGTCCACATGAAACATCAGGGTGACTGTAGTTTACAGTTAAAGATGTTTAGTCAGCCTCATCTTAACACTATGGAGACTTTTAAGAGAGGCGTAGGGTTGCTTTTGTGATGACTGAACTTTCTGCCAATTTTGTGCAAAAGCATATTACATTGATATTTATCAATTTACCATAGTCCCTTCTAATATTGCTTGTAATATGATCTGAATTCTGTTTTCAGTTACATATAACTAAAATGGCATGATAACACATACTGTGTATGTGTTTCTAGTACAGAAATGCTCCATATAAGTTTGAAATGTAGAAACAGTCTCTGTTGTGTAGATTCTCCACCCGGGAGTAGACAACTGTGAAATGTCTGGCTCCATCTGTTTCAGCCAGTTGTTTTTACCCAACAAAGAAGCTCACGAAGTCATCAGATGCAGTGTTACAGTGAATCATTAGCTGCTGACAGGTGCAGGTTCCTCAGCGGTCCGTCACTGTAGAAATGAGCATGATCATTTGATGTTAAATGCTTAATGGACCTGCATTTGTATAGCCCATGCCTGGCCTTCTGACCACTCAAAGCGCTTTTACACTACCAATTACATTCACCCATTGACACAGACATTCATATACTGGTGGCAAAGGATACCATACAAGGTACCACCTGCAACTTGGTTTTTAACACACTCACATGCCGTCGGAACAGCCGTCAGGAGCAATCTGGGGTGCGGTATCTTGCTCAAGGATGCTTCTGCATGCGGTTTGGAGGAGCTGGGTCAAACCACTGATCTTCTGATTAGTGGATGACCAACTCTACCTTCTGAGCCACAGCCTCCCACTGTGTGCATCAGCAGCAGATAAGGGTAGGATCATTAGCAGTCTGTGACTGTAGACATGATTTCTGTTACAGGATGAGGAGGAGGAGGTCTACAAGAGAGATTTCAGCGCACCTACTCTGGAGGATCACTTCAACAAAACCATCTTACCCAAAGTCATGCAGGTTAGCAGCTTCTACTCATGTTACATGTGTTACACACACTGTTGTAGCCTACGCTGTTCCACAGACTTATCATAGCTAAATCATTCACCTGTGATCAATTCATCACATGGCTTGCTTTGTCAGACAGATGAAATGCTAGCTAGCAAATGTGGCAAAATACTGTATTGAGTGGATAACGTCAGCTATTTCATTCAGCCTCCCGGAGCTGGTCTACAAATTGCTTTATTAGCTTAGAAGCAACCAAGCTAGATCTGTGCAGTGTGGCTAAGTCACGGCTAGCTGAGCAGCCAATGACTGTAAGCTAAGGTTAGCCAGCTAACTGTAAAGCTACACTGCATGGGTCTGCCATTAGTGGCTTTGTAATGTCAGCTGATGATGTAGTTTGTAAATGGCAAGCTTGTTAGTGTCAAGGAGTCAATGGTCCAAATGAAATACAGGAACATACAGATAGTAATGTTACGCTAAATATGATTCCAAGTTATATTCCAGTATTCTATTAACATGATGCCGGTCAGTCTCTTGTTAGTCACTGTTGTGGCCGATGCAGGTGCTCCCTCATGGCTATGGAGGATGCAGAGTGAGTTCAGTTGACTTACAGCCTCAGAGAAAGGGGTCACTAAACAAGGATTTTCCTCAAAGTTACATACAGAACCTTTCAGTGTGTTTGAATTCTGAAAAAAAGGGGGAAAAGATATTTACAAATTAAATACCAGATGCATGTACATATTTTGTACCTTCTTAATTCAATGTTTAAATGAGGCCATAGTAAAATTTTTGAGTAAAACACTTGAATCCAAGAAAATGGATGCAACTTTTGCTGTCCATACTTGAATGCTGTTTGGTGGAATATTTACGACAGACAGACAGACAGAGACACAGAGCCCTAACTATAAGCTTTATCAAAGAGGAAAGTCTTAAGTCTAGTCTTAAATGTGGAGACGGTGTCTGTAACAGGAAGATGATTCCACAGGAGGGGAGCCTGATAGCTGAAGGCTCTGGCTCCTGATCTACTTTTGGAGACTTTAGGGACCACGAGTAACCCTGCGTTCTCTGACACTATGAGCTCTCTAAGATATATAGGGAGCCAGTGCAGAGAAGCTAAAACAGGAGAAATATGATCACCAATATGATAAAGGTTTAGTTATTAAATTCTCTGATTTGACCTGTTACGGTTCATTTTCCCCTGTAAGGTCAAAAACTTTGGTCGGTCTGGACGCACCAAGTATACCCATCTGGTGGACCAGGACACCACGTCGTTTGACTCAGCCTGGGCCCAGGAGAGTGCTCAGAACAGCAAGTTCTTCAAGCAGAAGGCAGCAGGTGTGAGGGACGTGTTTGACCGACCCACAGTGAAGAAGAGGAAGACTTAAGATGTGTGGAATGGGCTTCACCAGACATGCCGTAGCTTTAGAGACTGCTCAGAGACAGAGCTGCATCCTACTGAGTCTTTCCTGACTTTAGGTTGTGGAGGGAAAGCAGCAAGTACAAACTGATTCCACCACTTTGAATATCCTTCATTTAATGTTGGCTTCTTAAAGTTACCTAAAATGCAGATGATTTTTAAATTTGTTAATACATAAAATATCCCTTCAACATGGGATCTTGGCTGTAAAAATACAATGTAGCATAAATTTCCTACAGTGTTTGAGGAATGCTGCATATTGTCATACATTTTTTTTTTTTTTTTAGAAATCAGCTAGTTACAACATGTAATAGATTGATTTCCTGCATTACCTTTTTGTGATAGTACAGGTATTGTGACTTTGTAATGAATAAAAGTTGTATTTTTGTCATTTTAAAATCTTTCACTGAGAGAAAAACAAGTTTTATAATTGCTTTAATCACAAACACAGGGAAGCAGGTCAACATTTATTTTAACATAGGGGAAAACGGTTTGGGGTAAACAGTACATCACAACAGTTTAACCACTGAGTTATCAGTTCAGCCTTTGTCTTGATGAACTCTGGTATTTCAAAAAGCAATTAAAGCAGTCCATTGTGTAAATCCTTTTTGTTCAATTGGTCAGTGTCACCAGAGCCTCCACCACGTTCCCCATATGTTCCCTCAAACTGCGCTCTGCCACGGCCCTTGAAATCTCCATCTCTGACATCTGCACAGCAACAACATCACAGTATGAACCACATGTGCTGTTAGAGAATTTGATTATAGCTTCAACTACAACACTAAGCAAGTACTTGGTTATAAAAATGCAGTTCAACTTCACTAGATTAGAAATTGAAAGGAGAAGTCTGGTCTTTTGCACTTTGAGCCCCATTTCTGGGTTGTTTATGATGAAATAGAATGGCTAAGATCAAAATACTGACGAATTCTCATTTTCTGAGAATTTGGCTCTCCACTGCCTGGCTTAACACTGCTGCCTATGGTCATGTGTGAAGCTGTCCTAAAACCACCCTAAACGTTCGTTTTCAAAACCATGAGCTCACCGAATGGTCAGTGGTGTTTGTTGATGTTCTGACATAAAAATCGTAGCAAACTCTGGTTTCCATCTGTGTTTTCGCTATTCATCTCAATTGTGGAACTATTTTTTCGGCTGCCTCACACCCATGTGTAAACTTCTGCTTGATTGTTTGACCCTTAAAGGATAACTTTGGTATTTTTCAACCTGGGCTCTATTTCCCCATGTGTATGTGTGTATATGATTCATAGGTACAACTCGTTTTAAAATTGGTTCAGTATTGAGGGAGACGGATGCAGCCAGCAGCCGTGAGGTAGATGTGGGGGCAAATGCATCCCGTATAAGTTTGTGCATTAAAAGTGCTTTTTTCGCCACTGACAGTTCAGATCGCCAGTGCTATCTCTGTAAATAGCATACTAAGCGTTTCCCTGACCCTTCACCTCCTCCTGGCTGTGACGTCATCTTGTGAGAGCTTTGCTTGTTGCCAGAAGAAAACGGTACGATATATACAAGGGCAAAGTACGCAACCATAAATGTGCATCTCGGAGACAATTCTAGGTATCAGTGTTACATGCATAAAGACATTAGTTATACTTACCATAAAACTCGGAATATAAGTCGCACTGGCATACAAGTCGCAGTCTATTTTTTTAAGGTCTCAAACAGGGAAAACAAGATTTTATATTACTGTTTGTTAATAAAAACGTTATACAAGTTATTCCTACACTGTTTCCCTTTATTTTTAATTTGAAACACATTCAAAACACAATAACCTCTTAAGCAGCTTTGGTTACTTTTCAGATTGCAATTTTCCAAACAACCTCTTCAGGAAATAAAATGACGGTATAACATCTGAGCCATAAAAATGAGTTTAAATTAACGTTAAACTTCTTTTTTCTTTTTAAGAAGACAGCATTACAGTACCTTATTACAGTGTGGGCTGTAACTATACATGCTTACTCAAATCCCAAAAACAAATGAGTTTAAATTACTGTATGTATTAATGTAGCTATAAATTGTATTCGGGCTCGGGTCGGATTCGGTCAGCTTTCAGTGAAAATGTAGTGTAAAAATAAATAAAATCCTATTGTCTGTCCTGTTTATTGTTTGGGCACTGTTATTTACGTGACAACACCTGAACATAACACACACAGACAGACACTGGCTGTTTCTACCTCTCTCCTTGCTGGAAGTCTCGGACCTCCAGCCACCCGCCTCTGCCTTGATTAAACGCTGAAAATAAAATAAAAGAGGGAGACAAGTTTTTCCTATTTTATCTTATTTTGTTTTATTTCTCCCTCTCCTCTCGCTAGAAGCATCGGACCTCCTGCCTCCTGCTCCTGTCTCAAACACGGAGGTCTCCCTCTCCGCAGCTGAGCACCCACGGCGCACGCCCAGCCTGTTAAATAGCCTGTAACCACTGTGTGACACAAACTCAGTGCTTTGGTCATTTAATAATGTCGGGCTCGGTTCGGGTTCGGACAGAAATATGCTGCCTGTGCTGCACTCTAACACACACACACACACACACACACACACACACAGAAACACACGGAAAACCGGACATTATCATCAGTTTATAAAAGACCCCCGGACGCCCCGGACGGGACGTGAAAAGTGTCCGGGCAAAAGATTACATTTGGTCAGCCTAACGTAGCGCCATCTTGTGAGTCAAATTACCTATGCCAGCATTTACCTTGGTCTATAGTTCGCACTGGTCTATAACCCGCACCCAACTTTTTAGATGAAAAAAAAAGGGGGGAAAAAAGTGCGACTTATACACCAAGTTTTACGGTACTTGATGGATAGTTGACCATTTGGTCCCTGTGGTTTTGGCCGCCTCCTCCAATTTATTTTGGGCACATGAAAAAAAGGTAAAGCTAAAGAGGGGGGAAATCCTCTAATGTAGTTACACAGCGTTTGGTAGTTTCTGTATCATCCCAGGACACATCGAGACCATGAATATTGGGCAGCAGGTCACACTCATTGCAACACAGACATTCTTCCTCTGTGCTGTGAGTCACAGCAAGGAGCACCACCAGTCCTCAGAGATTCGCGTTTATGTAGCCGTTGCTTCACCCTCGTCTGCTCGTTGGCCCTCTCTGTCTATCCTCGTCTGCTCTTCAATTTCTAGGAGCTCCTCGTCCGTATACTCAGGCTCAAATAAGTACGGGCGGCCATCGTAATAAAAGGGCTCATCCTCATTCTCGAAACCGGGTAAATATGCAGCCATGATACTGATGCATTAAAACTCTCAACTGTACTCTGGTACAACCAGCGCCACTCTGAGCGGCGCTCTGTTTCCTCTGTTTTCTTACCGGCAACAAGCAAAGCTCTCGCGAGATGACGTCACAGCCGGGAGGAGGTGAAGGGTCAGGGAAATGCTTAGTATGCTATTTACAGAGATAGCACTGGCGATCTGAACCGGTCAGTGGTGAAAAAAAGCACTTTTAATGCGCAAACTTATATGGGACGCATTTGCCCCCATGTCTACCTCGCGGCTGCCGGCTGCATCCGTCTCCCTCAATACTGAACCAATTTTAAAACGAGTTGTACCTATGAATCATATGCACACATACACATAGGGAAATAGGGCCCAGATTGAAAAATACCTAAGTTATCCTTTAAGTGTTAAACACTCCAGCCCACTTGATGGCTATAATGCTCCTTTACGTGGGTGTCGCCAGCCGGCAGGAAACCATTGCAATGTAATGGGACACAAAGAAGCAGAGGCAGAAGAAGAAGATTGGCATTGTGTTCAAAGGCATCGTACTGCAAAGGTTGTTTACAAGCAAGTAATCCATTGCGCAGCCTCCAGGAGCACACACAGCACTGTCGAGCCGGCACTTTCGCTGAGCTAAAAGACTACAATGACTACAACCTTGTCGTAAACAACCCCCTTTCTGTTTCCGGTGGCGGATTACTGCGAACGGACAATGAGGCTTCTGTAGAAAACCAATGGGGTGGACAAAATGTCAAATAAATCATCATGGAAACCAGTTTGCTACGATTTTTATCTCAGAACATCAACGAACACATTTGGTTCATCTGAACCAAATACGACAAAAACACCCCAGGCTGATTTACTGTAAAACTTACAATTAGTTCCACGTCCTCTTTCTTGATGGTGACTTTGGCCAACTCTTTTTCTCTGAAAGCAAAAGCATATACAGTGAGAACAATCAATAGGCTGCTATAGGCTGCTCAGGATACTATAAGGTAAATATGGAGAAATCCCTAATTATTATAAATGGTATGTGTCCATCTCATAGTTAATTGTGGGTTTACTTTACGTAATTACTGGGTACCTATGGACGTGTATATTATGAAGTAAGATTCATGGGTCAGCAACGTATGTTAAGCCTTAAGACAGAGTTCTCTATCTTAGGGTGCTTTCACACCTGTAGTTGGATTCA